>NW_018127924.1:1224431-1224933 GCF_001952655.1 Monopterus albus
ATGCTGGACGCCCAGTTATTTTAGCTTTGCTGGACTTAACTGCGACATTTGACACAGTGGACCACTCCATTTTTCTTTTAAAACTCCAGCACCTTTTCGGCCTGGGAGGGGAGGTGCTAAGGTGGTTTGAGTCCTATCTTACCGATAGAACCTATTCGGTTATGATTGGTGACCATTCTTCCGGTGCAGCTTCCCTGACTTCAGGTGTCCCGCAAGGCTCCATTCTGGCCCCTTTGTTATTTTCCTTGTATCTGTCACCGCTTGCTGCCATTATATCTAGCCACAACGTTCCCTTCCATTTTTATGCTGATGATATTCAAATCTATATGCCGCTGGTTCAACCGGAGTCAGGTTCATTTGGTGCATTACAAAACTGTCTACAGGATGTCAAAAACATGGCTTAGTCAGAATTTCCTTTACTTAAATGAAGGCAAATCTGAATTTATTGTTATCAGCCCCCAGTTGGATGGAAGTGCAGTTGATCTTGGCACATATGCCCCCC
>NW_018127924.1:1225200-1230064 GCF_001952655.1 Monopterus albus
GTAGCACTTTGTGCTCTTGAGCTGAAAAGTGCGGTACAAATAAAGATTATTATTATTATTATCAGAGGCACCTGCCACTGGACAAAACCTGCTCTTCTAAACGGGTATTCGGGTTTCCACGTGGAGGATATGAGGTATAAGATTACTAAATTTCATTAATATTGTCAGAGACTAAAGTCATACCAGTGATTTATGCACTTCTGGTGTAAAAGTATCAGGTGTTTAGTTAAACAGTTAAGGAAATACAGGAAAAAATAGCAGCAAGATAACATGCACAGATGGGAGCATGCAGTACTATTAATATACATGTAAAGAACAGCACTGTAGGTTGACATAGATACTACTGACCAAAAAGCCAAAAATTATCACATTAGTGATTACTTCTTTTACAATTCCTTCAATGCTCAATATTTTTGGAGGCCTTGGTTTTATTTAGCAATGCCCATCTGTGTGTTTATGTGTAAGAGTCTGTGTGATGCTCCTGTGCTGAGAGGAGGGTGTGAAAACCCTAGCTCTGACAGGGTGATAGGATAACAACCTGTGGAGAGCAAGGGCCAATGGGACCCCATGTCACTCAACAGGACAGACAGACACACTAAATTACAGGTCATAATTCAGTCCTCACTGGCATGGGAACCAGCAGAGTTAGCACATAGACAAAAAGGTACACTTGCAAGCAAAGGCAGTATGTTAATACACTGAGAAAGGAGAGGTAAACTCTCTTGTTCTTAAACACTCGTACACAGAGACACACACACTGTACTGGTGTTTCAGATGCAGGGACTTCCTGGGGCCCAGCTTATCAGCCATCATCAACAGGCTCATCTCTCACTAATCAGTTCTGCAGCTGTGTGGCTAAGACACATGCACACTCACACATCCACTTACAAAACAGTCCTCCACACTCACCTGATCCTGAGAAGCTGTCTAGAGAGGTGTCTGCTACCGAGGAGGTGATTTCACTGCTGCTCATTGGCTCGGTTTTAACTGCAAACAAAGAAGCCATATGTCACCAAATCACTGTCTGGAAAACATACAAAAAAGATCAAATTAATATGCACCTACATCAGACTTCAAGGTTTTTACATTCGCAAAATTATGTCAGGGTAAAATAAAAACAAAAGTTCAGAAGTGGGAGAGAGTAGGCAAACAACCTTTCAACAGTATTTGGAGCAAAAAATGAAAACGCATTAAAAATATGCCAGAGTACATTTAATCTAAATTGTTTTCATATATTGTAGTATTTCAAATTTTTTATGCCATTTTTCTAATGGTACAGTACAAGAGAAGTATCACGGAGCCTTGTGTTTCAAAAACCATTTTACATTTAAAAATGTACTTCAGACCTATCCTGATGTAAAGATCATTCAAAAATGCATTGTCACTATTTTGCAAGAGCAAAAAAAAAAAAAAAGAAACAAAAATAACTTCTAATTTGACGGTGCATTCTACTTCTACTTAGCCTTATATTATAATTCAAATTTAGTGATCATTTACATACTTATGAGCCCTTAAATGTAGCATGCAAAAAATAATCATTACTGTAGATGTAAATAATATAAGATCTCTGTGGGTATGTAAAACTACAGCTGAAATGTCAAGATGTATGGTGTATACAATCTTTTTAAGTCTGTAGGCAAATGCTGTTCTACAAAGACACAGGGATCTTTAAAATATCCGCTTCATTTTTGAAGGGCTTTTTTGGGGGGGGGCAAAACAAATTGATAATGTGGGCAAGGAAATCATGCTCAGTGGAATCAGTCAGGGCTGAAGAAACATTTGCTGTCAGGTTTTACATGTTTCCGCTATGCTCGCTCATTGTATGTTGACAAGGGGCAATTCTTTTGAACACCACACCAATGAAAAAAGAATACTGATAAGGTGCATGCATAAGCTAGCACACACTGAGGTCACAGAGCACACGATAAGCACTGTATTAAGGAAACAGCACTGAATGTCCAAGTGAAAACAAAATGCACAGTATGCAAGTTCACCGTCTGAACATTCACTGACTAGGGAGTCAAATCCAGTCGGTGTCAAACCATGCTTGAAACAGAATACCACAACAATTGCAGCAAATACTGAAGACATTCTAAATGAAAGGCACAATATTTGAGGCAACTTTATTGCAGCCAATACTGAAGACATTCTAAATGAAAGGCACAATATTTGAGGCAACTTTATAATTTTGCAGCTGATGAGCATGTTTTTAAAACTTTTAAAAAATACAAATTAAAGATGGTAAGTAGTAGGTAAGAGGTACTAAGGGTGCTTTCTTTCTTGCTCTCAGTTGAGCTGGGGGAAACAAGTATTGTCCTTTCATTGTGTCACCAAGAGTAAACAAACCTGCAGTGGACTGTGAGTTAGAACCTAACAACCAGTCTGCAGTTGTAAGCATTGTGATGTTATCACCTATGGGAAAGAAAGAATGGCAAAAGGGACACGTGACAGTCGACACCATGTCTATAGGTCGTGTGTCATGAATACGCAAAAAACATCAATCCTGAGTTCAAAGTACAGATGAACCTGAAGGGGGATGGTTTAATAACTTGGTTTGTGACATGAGCACGAATGCTTCACTAAACAAAGGCTCAGATTTAAAGTGAATCACCTGAGTAAATAACGACGCACAGTAGAAACATCATGCAAAACTCTGTCATTTCCATGCTGTGGCTTTGAATAATTACATGGCTACTTAAATAAACAGCTAATAGTCACGGGAAATCAAGCAGATGCACTGAATTCTCCGTTTTTTTTCTGGTTGTTTAAAGTACTGATAATTTAGCCCAACTACAATACTGCAAATACACTTTAAAATGAAAAAGTATAAATGCTTCACTGAATTACTTTTATATTAAAAAATATTTTACACATTGAATGTTATAAGTTTCTATCACCATTTTCAGCCTTTTTCAAAGCTAAGACACAGAGTGACTAAAAAAACAACAGCACAGTACACATACCTTCAGTGCCATTGGGTGTCATGGAATTGTTATTGATGTGTGAGTTGTCGAGGTTGGGACCATTAGGAGATTCACTGCTTCCACTTACTCGGCTTTGAGGACTGGCTAGATCCTGCATTTCCATAGACCTGACGAGAAACACGCACAGAGACACACATACACACATCAAATCAAATTACATTTAACTCTAGTTTCAGGGAAGACACACAGCTCCAATACACAATGCTGTGTGCACACAACATGCATAATACAACAATCTGGATTTATAGCAGATAAATAAAATAGACAAAAAAAACTTAAAGCGATACAGATGTGTTTTTGTGTAAAAAAACCCTCTTAAAACTGCATTTAAAATCTGTTTCACTACAATTTAACTAATATCTAGTTTGCATATTTTCAAATGAATTTAACATACTGACATTTCTATATCATGTCAAATGATAAAATAAAGATTATGGAAAAAAAGGCAAAATGTGACACACACTTGCATGTGCACAAAGAAAAACAATACCGGATTCCAAAACCTAAAACGAATAGTAAATATTTTGACTAGTTAGTTTCCAATTTCTCTTGTTACTGCAATGTCACTACAAATCAATTGTTTACCATCAATTTACTCTAGTGTATCTTGAAACAAAAACTGCCTTAAGTGTATACAGTTCTGTGTGGCATTGAAGACTGTTAACAGATGGTTGCTGGTTTGGGGCATGGTTAATGTGCCTGTTAAAAGTGCAGCACTCGATTATAAGAAGCCATGCCTAGATGAGGAGCTCATGAAGCATGTGTTTGTTCTGGCAAGCTCCTTAATTGTTTCTGTATTTATACATGGCACTGAAAACACTTTCCTATCTTCTCATTTGTGTGCTCTAAGGATTTGATCGAGTGTAGACAATAGAAAGAAGACACAAATGACTTGAAAAGTATGGCCACAAACTCCAGAGCCTGGTTGTCTCTGCCACGCTTCCTATCGCAATAGTGAGTTAATGAAATGAGGACAAAATGTTTTGTACATTATTCTGTCATTTCCAATTATATTCCAGGGTTCTGGACACCTCTGCTATCAATAAACATCAGTGTTTTACACAAGACCACAAAGATAAACGCTCAAGTAACAGAGTAGTGTGAGTGCTATCAGATGGCATGAAGAAGCCAGAATTGAGAATAAAAGGCAAAAATTATCATTTGCTTTACTGTATTTAAAGTGACAATGTCATAATACTATTATAGTTTCAGGACAGTTTTGGCAAATGTACTGCTTTCTTGCGGTTCAGGTCCAATTTAATTAGATAAAATATATATAAATTAAACATTATATTACAAACACCCCCTAGACACAATAAAATATGTAGTAATTAAATAAAAAAAAATTAAAACACAATTCAATCTTCACACATATGGAGTGTGTGTGAAGAATAAAGCAGAATTATCCTCTTCCCAAAGGTATATGAATTTACAACTCCCCTAAAAATATCACACCCTCCAAACATACAACACACAGGTGCAAACATACAGACCTAAGGATAATTCAGAATAAATATTTTTCTACGTCACATTCACTACTTTCTTCCTTGCCCAAACCGTTTTTCTCATTAACTGACGGCTAAGAAGTCTTCACTATCACCAATCAAACAACACAGTAGAATGAGAGAAGCTGACAGTTGTTTAGCAGAGTCCAAGGCAATCTCTGATGCCATGCAGTGAGCTATTTGTCTCTGATGCTGCTCGCACTGGCTCAACCATGCTCTTACCTGTACCTAGATGGCTTTGAGTCCGCTCAAACCACATTTCCTTTCTTTATCTTTACTTCACCTACCCCAGCAGAAACAATGTCACTCCTTGTTATTGCAGCTCGACGTCACAGTCCAGAGCCATCCATGACACAAAAGGGCTTGTTTGAGAAC
>NW_018127924.1:1230083-1258926 GCF_001952655.1 Monopterus albus
AAGAGCGGGCTGGCAGGGGAACAGAGGCGCACATTGTATGTCTCTGAGCCGCAGCCCTGCTCCTCTGTTGTTTCCTCCTTCAGGTTCTCCCTCCTCCCTGAGCAGGGGGAGAACAGCCAAATGACGGAAAGGTGATTTATCATTGGTCTACGACAGCTGCAAACTGGATTTGCCCTCCCCCAATCAACATGCAAAGCAGCTTAGCCAAGGTAAGCAGGGTGGGGGGACTGAAGGTAGGCACAGGAGTGAGGGTTTGGAGATAGCCGGGGCTAAGGGGCAGCAGAGGGTGGGAGAGCCTGCCCCCTTTCCTGCTTGAGGTAGGTTGTTGCTGGAAGGAAGACGGGACTTGTTGAGCAGAGACAAGTCAAGCGTGACACCCCTAGCATCTTCAGCAGATCTTTCATCTGCAATTGACACTATCTGAAATTTATCAGCATTCCCCCTCCCAGCATACTGACAGGTCCTAATGACCGTCAGAGCTGCTTCCCGCCAGCCTGGCTCAGCCTGGGGCCATGGAAGGGCACAGAAATACACAATTTCCTAACTTGACAGTTTATTCAGAATGAACAGAAAGGCAGATTTAGAACACACTCCCACAGACACTATATAAACCCTTTGTTTTTCTGTGGCAACACAAAAACTCACGCTCATGTCTTTTTCTTTAGAGCACAAAGACATAATTCATGCCTGTATGTCTCCATGTGTACACACACACACACTCTCACACTTAGGCACAGGGCACTTTAGAGGCCCCCAGAGCAGTGGTGCATCTCACACAATGATGGAGACTGGAAACAAGAACATGGAGAGCATATGGATCCACATATGTTTCCTATGACGCTACGAATGCCTCTATTACTCTCCTTTAGCTGACAGTTACATTTTGGTGTTCACTCCTGCTCTACACATCTCTCTCCATACATCAAGCAGAGCCATATACCTATATGGCTATAACACTATATTAGACCAGACTCCAGCACACCATGCATAAAGGGTCCAAAAAAGGTCAAAGGTATTCAAGTGGTCAGAAAAAGGGGGAGAATAATTATATATTCCTTAAAATATATATATGTATATCATGGCTTTTTTTTTTTTTTTTTCTTTAACATAAGCCAGGGTAACTTGAGCTGCATAATCTTGCATGAATTGCAGGGTTTTTTTCCCCAAAGTTTTGCTCTTCACACCAAGGCAAAGCCTTCATGAATACCCTTCCAGCTTTACAATTAGCCTACTCTTCCAGTACTCATGGTGCAGCCGTTTTAGCAAAAATAACCATGACATTTTATTCTCACTTTAGAAGCTACAGATAAAAGCAATGCATCCTCCTGGCATTTTCAATATGCAGAAGGGATGTAAAGACTAAAATGATATGAATGGTTTAGAAAGTCCCTAAAAGTAAAAGCCATACAGCTGAAAGAGAAACACATTTTGCCACAGCACATTAACAGCGATCGCAGATCAGGGGGAAGTTGTGGAAAGAGAGTTTTGCGGTTGGTTGATGTGGTGTGGTGTGTGTGTGTGTGTGGTTTCTCTGCTCAGCAGTACAGGCCATGCTGGTATCTCAGCCACTACCAGTATGTGAAATCAGCCAGGTAAAGACAAAGGGTGGGGGAGCGAGGAAGATGGGAGAAGAGAAGACAGGGATTTAAAAGCAAAAACAAGTCTTTTCTCTGTGACACTAAATATGTATCATTAAAAAAAAGCTAAGCACTGATTTCACCATCTTTGATGTGCTTCGTAGTTCAACCTGAACTGCCAGGTCTTTGAAGCTGACAAGAACAAAGCCTGGCTGGATGAAGCACTGGAAGTGTCAGTCAGAGAAAGAAAAAAGAAGTGCCTCAACACGCTTCACTCAGTTGTTTTCTGGCCCTTTTGCTTCGCTTTACTTATTTCAAGACCTGCGTTTCCAAAGGTAAACACAGTCACAGCCAAGCTTTAAACATAGATCATCTCAGCATGCAGGCTGTCTGACCTGACAAATCATTTTCTTCTGCTTTGCTTCATATACCTGTCCAACTTAACTCTACACAGGAGCATCCATTTTTTGCATGGCATATATTCATTGCAAAACTGTAAAAAGCATTTTCACATATTGATTTGTTACAAACAAACTACAAAAGAAATATGAGTGACCATGCTTTGTTTATTTCCATATTCCACTCCCTGTATCACCTTTAATAGATATTATATAGGGCCAAGTCCATAGTCCTCTGAATTTTACAGACAACCCATGTGTGGTAAATAACAACTTTTGAAAAACAATGCTCTAATCAAAATCTAACTTGAAAATAACTAATCCCTACTTAAGATGGTCAGCTGAATCCACATGGTGGCCCAGGAAAAATAAATCCACTCACAAAGAATGTAGATGCAGACAACGATTGGACACAGATGTGAGTGGAATTAGGCAGAGTTTACAAAATTCTACACTTCAGTTGTCTTTCTGTACGTGGCTGAAAAAAAATTACAGCTGCCAACAAATGGAAGGTTACATGGCTTTGTGTGTTCATCCTCAAAAGCATTTTTGATCAAACAACCGCTATACAACAAACAACAATGGACATTTAAAGTTACATGGTGGTAAAATTCTGGACAAACTATTTTTTGGAACTCCAATTTTGATTAAAAAAATTTACATTTTATTATTTTAGCACTAGAACAATAACAATTTTGAACTTTTGTTTTAAATAAATACATGAAACACTTGTTTTATATCATATTCCATGTACTGTAAAATTATTTGCACTGATCTTCTGTAGTGTAGTATTCAACACATTAAGTGCAGCACATAAATGAGACTTGCGGCTACAAATAACGGATGCGCGTGGTGCTTCACACACATTTTAAAATGTTGGATCTGTAATTAAATGCACAATTATTAACATATGTACTGTTTGCTTATGTGTGATTTCTCTCTCTCATTTGGTTCAATCTGACATGGTGCTCCAACAGTTCACTTAAAAGTTACATTAAATCTGTTAATACTGTGCCCTTCAGCCTTCAAAATTATTTCCAGAAGGCCAGTTCACCTATGAGGGGCCATCAAACAAGATTTAAGGTGCAGATTTTATCACAGCTTGCTTAGCACAATGACCACCACCGCACGAGGGAGGCTATACAACACTAAGATGAAAGAAAGTCCGAATCTTAGTGACTATCAGTTTAACATTTGTGACTTGTTATTCTATAAAATGAATCAAACTATTAACTACACAGGACATGAAGAAGACAAAATTATACAATTGCTGAGTTTTTACTAGTATTACAGAAGGTAATAAAAATGTTGCACTTTAAGATTCTAAAAATATCGTGTGTACAGAGGCACACTGTACTGCAAGTACTTTTGGAACAGAATGCAATTCAACTGAATACAATTTGTTTAATACCCAGTGATCTTGGTTTCCTTTTTATCTTGTAAAATAAAATCATTTGTCATTTACAAATAATTAGTGCTTACAGATGTGTAAGAATAATCAACAGAAATCTTTAAATGTAATTTCCTGCTCTTTCAGCCACATATTTTAGATGCAAACAATGCATGTTAACAAAATAACACCCCACAGTATTTAGTAAACAACCCCTGCCCACTAATTGCCCAGTAAGGGCTACTTAATAGGAGATCCCTCATTTCCTCCTTCTGTCTGTTGAGCTTTATCTCCCCCTCTCTGTCTCCCTAACTAATCACTGAGTGATGCTGGATCAATTAGCCATCTGTGTCTTTCACCGTGAACCATCTCTCTGAGAGAAGAGAATAAGGCCTCGGCTGGTGAGACACCATCCACACGGAAGACATCAGGCTTTGGGCAAACAATGCCACTGTCACCGCAGACCAGTCCTACTTGTGCTGCTGCTACACACGCACGGAGCTTTGCAGCCAGGCAGAGCCTGTTCTCTCCCTACATAAAGCAAATACACAGCGTAAACAGCCTCAAATCAGCCTGGTCATTATCTGTTAATTGGATAAATAAGGTTATTGTGTGAGTGAATAATTGCAGCAGGCGGTCACACACATTGTCATGTTTGTCTACACAGAGCAGAGGCCAATCAGCAGTTTGGCTCACAAGCCTATCCTAACCCCTCTACTTCATCTCTTTCATCTACTAACACACCTTTCTAAACACCAAAATGGGCAGGTGTTTGAAAATGACAGGAATTAGAGGATGAAAAAGGACAGAGGGTGGAAAAAAAAGCACAGTTTCAGAGATGAAATGACCCTTACACACGCACACACCACAAAATAATTGCCTAACATCTGATGTAAGCTTGTGATCGTGCAGAGAACATCCTTCGATTAGAAAGGCTAGTGATTAAAGCGGGTGAATCATCATGTGAAATATGGGAGGCGCAGCACGGCTGGTAGCTGAGGCCTGTTGCCTTGGTCAGACGCTGAACGCCTTTCAGGTCTCCTCACAGCATTCCTGGCCTCAGCAGATGTCCCTGGATGTCAGCTACTTTAATTGTGTTGGTTTTGTTTGTTCTGTCAGTCGAAAGAGGGACTCCTGCAGAGACCGGCATGCTTTTCTTGCTCGAATAAAAATATAAACTGGGCAAAGCACAAGAAGAACCCATATTTCAAAGGGAAATTTCAATATATTTGCACTGATGATATTGTTGTCATTACTACAGAAGCACATTTTTTACCGTTTGTAAAAGAGAAAATTGAGGTTCTTATTTTTAAAACTGTTACTATTAGAAAATATTTTTACAAATGTCATTTACAATTACAAATGAAACTTTAAACATTTTCCATGTATTACATAAACAGAACAGTTTGATTTTTTGGAAATTATCAGTGGCTCTAAATTATTTTAAAAAGTACATGTTACATTTGTAAATTTACTTCTTTATCAGGATGTGAGTTGTATTTATTTTCTCCTAAATTAAAGCTACACTTTCATGCAGAGCATTGTTTTATTTATTCATTTGGGTAATTATCAGTCACTGAATTATAGCTGCCAATATTAAAGCCTTCCTCAGTTAATATTAGCATGAACTCTGAACGTGCAAAACAGTACTACAATTATTATTATAGGATGTGCTGTTTTAAATCTTATTTACAATTTTAGGCCAGAAATTATTTTACTCCAGCTGCTCTTTATATTTTAAAATAAATGCTGATGAAAATCTATGAAGTTATATTTACACACACACACACACACACACACACACACACACACACACACTACACAAATTAAGAAAAGCAAACCAACAGATCAGACAATGTAGATACAAGTTATACTCACTACAATTATGGTTGAATCCGTCTGTGTTTATTCCTTCATATATCTGTATTTTAAAGATCTTCCACAGACAGATTGTTCAGTCCAGCAGAGCAGACAGCAAACTTTCTACAACAGTCCTTCAAGTGTTGGTAGAATCTGTAGCACAATAAATGCAAACTACAAGACTACTTCATTTTAGGTGTTGGAACCCATGGAGCTCTGCGCGATATCTCAGGAGAGCCCGTCCTAGTGAGAAAGACAGTGGTCCGATTACAGCTTCAGGCAGCGACTAGTGAGTGTCTGAGGAAGAGGGGGGAAAAAGAAAGCGTGAGAGAGCAATGGAGAGGGAGGGAGGGAGAGAGACAGGCAGTGAATGAGGGAGGGAGAGTGAGTCTGCTGCAGTTTGAAAAAGCAGAAAAGAGTGCTCGGCACTCTCTCACAGGAAGACTTTGGATCAGGAGGAGACACAGGGGAGTTGTGCCTCACACAAGCTCCCCATATGTCATTCACTCATAGCTGTAAGCAACAGGGCTCTCTCCAGATTGTATTAGTGGAGACTAAGGCTATAAAATGGCAGATCTCAGCATCAGCCTGCCTGTCCACTAGAGCACCGGGCTCTGCTCACACCCACTCACACTTTTCTTCTCCTTTGTTTTGCTTCTGTTATGCTCAAAAACCTTGCTCTTTTGATTTTTAGGTCACTGTAGGATTTCTCTCTGTCATGTAGGGACTTTGGAGGGGAAACAAGGGTTTCTGTCACTAGCTTAGGTGATCAGGAATCAGAGGTTTAACAGCAGCCTAGTAGCTCAGCTCTGTCTCCACAGCAGTCTAGTGGAAGTCCTCAGTCAACACATACACACCGCGTCTGTGTGCAAGGTAATGACTGCCTTCTGTCTGCTCTGCATTATTATTTCAACTGTGCAAAGCTGTCACACAAGGCCAAGCTGCTACTGATGAGCTCAAACTGGTGATTTATTCAAGCTGGTGATGAGGCTTGAACAACTTTTTTTTTTACCCAATATGTCATGCCATTTTTTTAAAGCATATCAATTCAGTGTAATAAATGGTTCGAGAGATTAGTGGACCATTTAAAATTTATTTTCCACATAATAAAGCCGTGGGTGAAATACCAACTGCAATACTGAAAAATTATTTCCAAGGAGGAAATCATACATTTATTATGGTAAAGAGGTGGTGAAAGAAAAAGAACACCCACGGTTAAAAGAATTAGCATACTGTGTTAGCGGCTGACTTGTGCACACACTGCTTGTATGTCTCTGTTACCTAGTAGTCAAAAAGTGATAAGAAGAAAAAAACTGCCATGTGTGTCATTAAATCTGTTATTATATGCCATAACATGGTGTTTGAAACAAAAAGAGAGTCCACAACCCACACTGAAAGCAGGTCAACACCAACCAAGTGTATAGCAGTGGTCAACCTGGAGCTGACAGAAGTGCTTCTGATACATACACTGCAGTAATGATGTGGACATGCCGGAAATGTAAAAACCAAATACCCACGGATAATCCCATAGTCTTTCCTTTCAGTATTGGAGAATAAAACATACTGCACATCAAACACATTCTTGATAACTCAATTGACTAATAGTTGCTTGGGGACTCTCAAGTAACAGTTTCTAATAGCAGAAGTATCCTCATGCTGATCGAGTTGGTGTATTTACTCAATCGCTCTGTTTGAATAATGAGCCGCATAAAATTAGCTCAAAACAGTTATTTTCAAGTTGCACATCATCATTATACAGAGTTGTGCATGTCTCAATGACTAAACACAGATTTTCCTTGCACTTTCCATTCATGTTCCACAATATTAAATGCAAACAGGTTAAAGTATCAAATGTAAAGATGATAAACATTATATTTAAATATAAATTATTTTCATTTTAGAGGCACTAAAATAAACTCAATAAAAGAAAACTACCCCAATGCATAAATTAAAACACTAAAATCATCTTCTCTGCAACTATAAAAATGTAGAACCTTCTATGGAAGCTCAACAAAAGATGCACTGACACTTGCCAAAAACTATAAGTAAAGAAATTTGAGAAGCTAGGCAAGATTAAATGTGAAGCCTTTCTTTATTAAGGATTATCTTGATGAGACTCAGTGGCCTTCATGTGGGGTTACAGGGATAGCCGCATGCAATTCAGAGTGAAGAGAGATGTCCGCCACTGCCAACAGGTTATCTACTCAGCTTCTCACACAGGAGAACAGACTCACTTCCAAATGGCTGATTTCATTGTCAAGATAGGAAATGGAGGGTTAATGTACATCTAACTGGAATTCTAGTACTTGGAAAGTTTTAGATCCTAAACTGTGCTGACTTTTTCCCCTGTTGTTCCACAGAGAATTGCATCATGGTAAAGTGCGTTTACTTATCTTGACAAAGAATATATACACAGTATGAAAGGGGCAGGAACAGTGTGACAAGGGATTAGATGGTATAGATGAAACAAAACGCTAACACTCTGATGACACAGTTGCAATATTTCCAAATTTGTTTGGGTAGAGCTACAACACTGTTTATACAATGTCACACATTGGGAGGGGGATCAAGTTCCTTTTTCGACACAAGTCTTTACAGAGCACTACGCTTTAAACCTTTCCTCAAGAAGAGAAATCTGAACTTGGGATAACAGTTTTAATATATTTTTACAGGCATTACCAGGTGACACGTTCGCCTACTGCCTAAGGACAAAGTTTAAAAAGCTCTTAACACCAAACCCCCAGCTTTCAGCCTCGTCTCTGACACAAGTGGGATGTAAAGTTTGCTCTATAGGAATTTGTGAGTGAGTACTAGGTGCTGGATATTCCAGAGGTATTAGATGTGCATAGCTTCCTGTTGACACAGGGCTACACAGAGTGACATATGCTTGGTGAAGCAAAGTAACACTGATGATCAAAGGAACACAATTTTCAGTACCATTCCATTCTTCCTCTGTCCTACTGCTTGTGGTGCCATGTGAAATCTTTAATACTAGCCTAAAAACAATGTGCATAGCAACAGTGATAGCTAAATCAATCAAAGCAAAAACATAAAGCAACCAAACTCAGACGCCCAAAGAACATGTTATCTTAAGTTGTCTTTTCGCATGCAGTATTCAAGTTTACACAATATAACATTAACCCATCTATCTACCAGTCTTTCATTAAACTCAGAATCTTTGATAACTAGGCACCGCAAAAAACTCACAGTGCATAGAGATAATTTTAAAGTCCACTGAGGTAAATTAGTAGAAAGTCAAGTGCTTTCAAGTGCTAAATGAAAGTTCTGGGTGAAGCCTGAATTCCTTATAAACAAACATCAGGTTGGCCTGCCTCGCTGAGAAGCAGTAATAAAAGTAAACACAGCATAACTCAACATGAAAATTCATAGGCGCCTTCCTTTACAGAAAGTGACGAACAAAGGAAATGGTTACCCTCAGTGGACGTCACAAACAAATGAAAATACTGATCTTCTGTTGCACCCATTTTGGTTCCAAACAAAACAAGGAGAGCATGTTTTGAATTAGATGAAATACCCATTTGTCTTTGCACACTTTAGGTCAGAAACTTTCTCTTTAGGTGCGGCTGTGGCTCAGGAGGTAGAGCAGAGACCTATTACTCAGAGTGATGCATCCCTAGAGCTGGAAATATCATAGTGGGATGCTTAGAATATATATTAATTGACTTAAACATGGTCTGTTTGATATATATATGTAACAAAATTCATGTCTTCCTTAGAATCTGACTTTAACTTTACTTGTAAATCTAAACTCGATATGCATATTTGAGAGTTAGACATAATTTTAACATAGATGATGGTTTTGCCAATACACATCAAGCCAAACTCTTCTTACACTTGAGCGAAGGATCACATCACTTGCTGTCACTGATATTTCCTTCTCATTTGCCAAACTGAAGAAAAGTTTTGACACTAGTGATTCATGTAAACACTATAGTTCAGCGACTGTTTTGTCTACAAAGTGTCAGCTACTTTGCAAGTTGAGCAGATATCAGTGGTTGATAATAGGCAGAATAAGGGCAGTAAATGAATGGTGTGCCTTCATAATTTCTGCAACAGTAGTATCTGTTATTAATCTGGTATTTTAGTTTAAAGATAGAGCCTCACCATCAACACCACAAAATCTGAATCAGCTGCACCCAAAAATACCAGTATGTTTGGTAATAAATTTTCAACACCCCTTTAATGGCAACATTTGTCAGCGCTGCCCCAACTGTGTGGGGTGCACTTCTGACTTGCTCAACCCGGCCGGCCAAAAATGTGGCACTCCCCGTCTTCTTCACAGCTGCCTGGCCAGTTGGACCCAGGTCAGCAGAGCCCTGGGGCCCAGCCCACTGATCTGTGGGCTTGCAACAAGTCTAGCCAGTATGGGGGTGGGTGGGGCTTTGGTCATCACTGGGAACTTGTGTTCAGCACACCACCAACTCCCAATGGGTTAGAGTACAAAATGCAGAGGTTACAGACATACCTGCTGCCTTGCAATCCCACCCCCTCAAGGCTGACTCCCTGTTCCTGAATCCCCCCAACCCCCTATCCCCCTGAGTCACTCACCAAACCCCCACTAGTCCAGCCACTGTGACATTTGTGAAGCCAGGAGTCCACATAACAAAAACACATTAGGCAAATGTCTGGGGTCAAACGTCTGTTTGAATTGGCCAGATGAAAGCCACTTAGTCTGGATCTGTGCCATTCTGCTCAGTGACTAAATATAATTTCAAAAGAAGCTGTCCTGACTGAGCCAGCGGTTTGTCTTACTGACAGCATATGCTGCCACATTCAAGTTATGGTGCTATGGTTGCCAAAAGCACAGATAAGGCTATCTGGCCTCAGGGTATTATCAGTCACCTTTCTATCCTACATAAATACTACATACCGGAAAATAATTTCTATAGCATCCACATCTCTTCTCTAAGAAGAAAGTGTAGTAATGAATGGACACTGGCACTAACAGTCAGTCATTTTTAACTCCTGGACCACTTATTTTATAGAACAGCAGAACATGTCCCGAGCTGCACAATTTTTCAAAGGCTTGAGAACAGTATGAACTATTGAAATCTTGCCAAACTATTCGATGTCTCCAATCATGCTGGTGTCAGAGGGACTTGAAGCATGGTTCCAAAATAACCAATGAGATAATCATAGTTTTAGATTATGCAAGAAGAGTGGCGACATATATGCTAATACCTCTCCCCAAAGTAATTCATGGTGACTTCTGTAGATGTGTCTGGTACTTATCGCAGTCACTGTGAGTAAAGGAGACAGCCTTTCAGTTATTGTTTTGTGACTACAGCACTACTGCCACACTATCAATCAGTGAACAGGAGGAGCTGTCCAAGTTACTTTACATATGACAGTCAGCATCATACAATTGAGGAGATCACTAACAGTGAGCTACAAAACGGGAGAAGATAAATATTTAGAGTAACTCACTGAAAGTAAACATCAATATTCTCTTTCCAATTCAGCTTAATTGTAATGGCAGTCCATTTTCTGGAGATCTCAGACTTCCTAAAGCCATTCATTTGGACAAACATAACACTGAGATATACATCAATGGACCTGCCTGGACTCAATGATATGCCAACTTTCCACGTTTCCTCTTGATGTGTTCAGAACAGCAGTGGCCCTGATAAAAGGTGACTTCCTCTATTAGGAAATGGAATTTGCAATGCACTCCTTACAGAACACTCTCTCTTTGTACTTGTGTGAAAATATGTTCTAATCTGGCTGGAACAACTTTCAAAGGATCTGAGGAAAGGCTGTTTGATGATTTGCCGTTTTCTCTCATCATTCTTCATGTTGGTGCACAGTATTTCTCTGTTACACTATGTATATGGATTTGACGTTGTGCTTTAATTAACACTACACTTTTTCATTAATAATTGGCTAATGTTGTCACTCAGTAACAAAAACAACAAAAGTTGGATACTCAACAAAGACATGTTACAAACATCATGAACTCATGAACTCATCTAAAAAAAATACACTGAAACATTTGCTTGAGTGCAAGTACAGCTTTGTTTTCTGCTCGCGGTTTTGACGGCACTATTCCCACAATTTAGAGATTAGAGAAAATTAGAGATTTTTCCTATAAACTTTTCTTTACTAGAGAATGGGGAAGTAACAAGCGGACTATGGCAGATGAGTAACCACAACTTAAAATGTACTGACAGGTCAGATTTGTGTGCCGTAGAAACTAAGAATGATTGATAAAGTTCATAAACTAAATAGATTCCTAGTGATATTTCACTTCTTTTACAAGTCTAATCCATTCCTTCTATTGTGTAGCCTCTAGAAATCTTCTTTGTGGACTCAAACCTTTCTTACTGCATCAGTTATAAAGAAGCAATAATGTTTTACGTGTGTATTTATTGTTTAATTTGGCAGTGTCTACAGGTCTCGCATTAAACTCTGATAATATTTTTAGGAACAATATGAAACAAATGCACCACATGTAGAAGTGTAGAAAGCTAGCAAGTGAAAAACGTGCAGATTAGAGCGATGACATTACAATGTACGGCAGTTTACAGTTAGAAACAGAATATTAAATTCAGGCTAAGTTTGCTACAGCTCCAACTTGCTATTTGAAATACCTCTCTATGAACTCTGTACATCATGTATCTGTAAATCAGAGATGAATTAACACATTCATATTGGGGGGTTCCCTGTGATGAAATGCCAAGAACCTCTGATGAACATACAGTAGGACTCATCAATACCAGCAGCTCTGCCTGTCAAAAACACAAATGAAACCACAACAAAGAAATTCCTGTCATCTGGGGCAAGGCCTCTGACTCCAAAAAAAAAAAAAAAACACGTTGTTTTGTAACAAGGATCCGCTTTTGCACTGAGAGGAAAAAACAGACAGTGGGAAAACAGGGAAGAAGAGTGTGAAGCTTTATGACTCAACATCTGAAGCCCCCGGTGTTTTTTTCCCCCCCCCTCATAATATCCAGTTAACTTTTGACCTTCAGTCTATGAAAAACACCAGACTTTTTTTCTCCTAAATAAATGAATAAAGTTGTTAGCGACTCTTTCTGTGCCTAGCAGTGCCAAATAGATAGACCTATAAATAGCTCAGCAGCCTACCATGGAAACAAACAACCGCCTAGCCTCAGATCAGTTACAGGAGTAGCAACTTTTTATAGGTCACAAAAGCTTCCAGTTGCCTTGGAAACAATGTAGAAGAATAGTGCACTTTTGGATGCAAAGCAGGTAAAACTGGTCAGGGCGACTAGAGTGCCCATTTTGTTGAATGGGACTTATCATGAGCTGGCTAGGGGTAAATGAGGGGGTTGCTTATTCACTGGCTATGGACTGTTAATGCTGCACCTGGGCCAAGGCTCCTTAAACAACTCACAATGAAAAGATATGCCCCTGTTTGTTTTCTGTAAGCCAGGGGATATATCTGGTTGGAGTCTGTCAAAAGACAGGACTGCTAGGCAAAAAGACACTATCTGAAAACTGATTTCCATTTTGACTTGGGTAATACTGTTCAAACTTTAGGCGAGCTTAAGTGGAAAGCAATGTATCAGCTCTGGCTACAACTGTGTCCAGAAAACTAAGGCCTTTCTACATGTATAACAGCCATTTGTTGTGGATAGATGAATACAGTGCTACCACATATGGTTAAACTCTTCATGTACCTGTTAAAGTCCCATAGGCAAACCTACATTCACAGCTGTGACTCTCAAACAAGCCTAGCCCATCCATTGCATGATGACTATGCAATTTACAAAATTACAAGCTAGCTGAAACCCTGCCCTAAAGAAGCCCTAGACTGTCTGAATTATTAATCAGCTATTGATGAAGGCCTGATAAATGCACTCTGCTCACCATCCCAATGACATTCTTGTCTCCTACACTGCCACTTCTGTTGCTCTGGCTCCCTATACGTTTCTTTCAGCTGGGATGAAAACTATGACAGGTATGTAACGTCACAAAATGTAATTGTTTTCAGCAGTGTATCAGCTTACAGTTCTCAATTGTACCTCTACTTCTCATGCCAAATACTAGTGTGTATACCAAATATGCACACTTCCACGCCGGCTAATTACAGTTTCACACTGTGGGATAGTTCTGTTGGCCAGCCACCAATATGCTCAAGGAGAATCAACATGCAAACCTGATGGAAGCTGAGAAATAAAAACATCAGTAAAGAACTGCAGGCACAACCTTTGATAACTTTTCTGCTTTTAAATATTAAACTAAAACCCATCAAGCTTTATGAGAAAGAGGAGAGCATTATGGGAAAACTATGACACAATACGGATCAATAAAAAAAAAGCATGAATTAATTTATAAGAATCAGTTTTATTGGCCAGGTGTGATGGACACACGAGAAATTTGACTTCGCTACATTGCCGCAGCATACATTGACAGTATGATTGGACAATAACCCTCAGTGCAATACCTGTGTGTGTGTGTGTGTGTGTGTATATATATGTATACACACATTGTATACATACAATGTTTTAAGTACTCCATCTTTATCCGTATTTATCTCATTTCAATGAACAGTCCTTGTTGTCTGCATTGTTCACTGTCTGTTTATACCGCTTATTCTGCATTGTTTGCACAATTTGTTGCTGTCAATATTGCTGTTAATACTGCTTATTTTGTTATAATACACAGCCTTATGCTGGTTCACTGCTTGTACATTGAGAGCCGATGTACCTGAGTCAAATTCTTCGTGTGTCCATCACACCTGGCCAATAAAACAGATTCTGATTTATGTAAAACTCACCAAGAGAACGCATAATACCACATACTGTATGTAATGTTGGTGTGTTAAATTTATAATATTCATCATCAAATGAGAATCAAGCACTTCAGCAACCCCCTGACTGACCTCTGGGCCTGGTCATCCATATCTACAACACCATCACCTCTAGCAACTGCAGAGCACTTAATAAATTGCACCTTTAACAAAAGGAAAAGTTGATGAATTGAAAAATGTTAGCTCTTTCATTCATTATTAATGCAGCCTCTCCCTCAAATCGGCCATTGATAAATAATTAAAATTAATCTCATTATGGGAGTTTTCATTATAGGATAATTTAATTAAATAAAAGCTCAAGGACCTCTGAGGGCCTGGAGCCACTAGGGGCCCATGCCCTACTCCTCTAATGGGTTGAGGACAGAAGAGTGCACTGGTAATGCACAAGAGCCCATATATTATTTAATGGATCCCACTAAGTAAGGACAGATCAATGATAACTTGTCATCTCATCATTGTGTTGAAAGCATTCCAGAGCCTACTGCAGGACAAATCCCAAAACTGGAATAGAAAATTATCTGCATGCACATATAGAAAGTTGCTTACATGTTTAAGCATAACACTGGTTGTCCTTTTAGGCTTGCAGCTATGAATAATCTTTGTTTGTGCTTAATGAAATGCACTAGCAAACAGAGGATGCCTGTGCATTTTACAGATAGTTATGGAGGCCAGAAGGGAGAAGACGATGCTCGTTGTCTACATTAGGTCAGCTTATATGTGTTTTAGTTCAAATGGTGACGGGTAAAAGGGGTACATCTGATACCAAACAATAAATGATATCGGAGACAAATAAGAGCCATTAAATACCGTCAAGGTGAAAGTGAGGAAGGGTTAAAGAGAAAGAGGGTATGAGAGTTTGTCTTGTTTCCAGGAGCACTTAAGCTCTGTACAGCAGTTATTGCACTGAACATTCATTCATTTTCTACCGTTTTAGTCCCTGAACGGGGTCACGGGGGGGGGAGCCAATCCCGGCCGGCAATCGGGCAAAGGCGGGGTACACCCTGGACAGGTCGCCAATCCATCGCAGGGCTAACACATAGACGAACAACCACACACACGCACATGCGCTCCTATGGGCAAGTTAGAGACACCAATCAACCTAAGCTGCATGTCTTTGGACTGAGGGAGGAAGCCGGAGTATCCGCACGGGGAGAACATGCAAACTCCACACAGAAAGGATCCCAGGTGGGGCCCGAACCCGGAACCTTCTCACTGTGAGGCAACGGCGCTAACCACTGCGCCACCGTGCTGCCCACGCACTGAACATGTCTTCTTTTAACTCATACTGAGAAATCTTTAGCTATTTATCTCATCTATTCACACATGCATTGAAGTTACTCTAAGTTTCGATTACAATAACAAAAGAAAAAATATACAGAGTGAAGAAATGTTAAATTCTCAAAAACTACGTTGAGCTAACCCTTTCCTTCAACATTTAGAAGTTTACTCAAATGAGCTAAAAAGTATCATTTTGTTGTACATGCTAATGGGTTCATGGGATCATAAATAACCATATAGGTCAGTTTCTAGCAAATATGCCTAACTAAGAGCTCATTTTCCCTAACATCCTTATGTTGGTTTACAGGTACTATTTCAAAGTATTTCTACCATTAAGCTAGGCTGCAGACAAAACCATCTCTACTCCTTCGTGCTTAATGCAATTACTTTTCGTCTAAATTGCTTTTGTAAATGTGCTCTCTATAGTAGATTTTCAAACATATGTCCAATGAGGGTGAAATTCAAATTTCAAATGAGGGGTTAAACAATTTGTTTAAATCTGATGACATATTATAATTCTTCAAATTCAATATGCCAGACTATGTGTTATTATGCAGACTTTATTACCAAATTAAATTAAGGCAATTATTGTGTTTAAAACAGTGTGTGGTAACGAAGAACATGTGTGACAGATTTACATTAGAATGCACAAAATCTCACAATATGTATATGCACGTCGGGTCTGCATTTCAGAGGAAATCTTTAACATAAACATTAGCACTTTGTGAAAACAACTAAGTAATTAGTTTAGGGCATAATAAGCTGGGGTAGGCACACAATGAAAGAAAGCATTCTGGCTTTAAAATGAATAAAAATTGATTGTGTCCCAATAAAAAACGAATTGGCAGAGTGTTAACTGGATTCCACATAAACGTCTGTAGCAGTCCCTGGCCACTTTATTGTGTGCTAATGCAATAGAGAACACTTAGCAATAAATGCTCCTCTCTGATGAGCTCACAGAGGCTTTCCAAGATGGCCTGATGAAATTGTAAAAATTAGATTTGAGCTAGCTGCGATTGACTCCTAAAACAAAGGAAAATCTCTAAATAGAATTAGCCTGCCCTCTTCTTCTCTAAATACATCATATGTAAATTACTGTCATTTGGAGAAATATGCTTGCCTGGAAGGTAAAGCCTTGATTAGAGATCTCAGTAGGTTTGGGACTCCAACAAGAACTCCTCCAGGACATTTAAAAAGTTTGAGTACTGAGAGAAGGTAAAGCTCTAGTTCACTCATAGCAGCAGATTAAAGATAAAAGTATCATATGAATTCAAAGCATCACAATCAAAGTATGTTTATTGACTCATTAGGTGGTCTTACTGTGACAGGACATGAATAAAATAAGATAGTCTTTTCACACATCAAATTGACAGGTAGTTGATTTTTTTGCTGTTAAGCTGGGTGAGCTCATTATGAGCTGTTTTTACAGCTGACGAAGCGTCAGTGTATCACTGATCAAGTTGACCATCAAATTAGCTGGCTGACTTACAACAAAGTTGTTTATGGATGATTATACAATTCAAACATTGTCAATAGTCGAATATAATACAATATACTAAAACAAACAATTAACTTTATATGCCAGTCTACCTCTGTCATTGAGATTGCTGCAAGAATAAAAATTTGTCAACTAGAGGTTAAGAAGTGTTTACACAATCTAGAGAAGGCTCCACTTAACCACTCAATGCACATTCAAACTGCCCTTCATTGTTTGCACAGGGCAGGAATAACAGACATGTATGACAACTTCACAGGAATTATGCACCAATTAAACAGGATAAGTTGTGTTTGCAGGAACTGTTTAACTGTTTCCTAATACAAACAGAGGCCTGCCAGTTGCCTAGCTTCAGGACACAGCCCTTGTGTGTTCCTACCAGGTAGGTAATTCACTTATCTCAGCATTGCTCTCAGTTCATCCCTGTTGAATTGCATGGCTTTGTCATTAGACTTGCTCAGCTTTAGACAGAACCTCCACCAAATATAAGCACAGACCTCACAAGGTTTCCAAAAATAAAACCATACACAATGATTATTATCTGGGAATTACATGTGGCCCTAAATGTCAGTAATAACTTCAACAAATTAAAAAGGAACGCTTTGTCCACGCAATACATTGTTCCATAAGTGCATGGTAAGCACTCATGGATTGTCAAGAATGTCTGAGTAAAAGCTGAATATAGTGTATATAAATTCATTAAGCGCCCAGATTGTTTGTTGGAGCGTGTCTGAGGCTAAATCTGAATGGTAGTGAAGTGTTTGAAAAGGATATGACAGAAAGATGTAGCAACAGCCAGACTGCAGCTGTGGGGTATTTCCATTGGCCATAAGCATCTACCTATTAATGGGCTTAAAAAAGCTCAAGTCTATTTGAACAATGTTTTTTTTTTTTTTTTTTTTTTACTCTTAGATGCAACTATTTATCAGCACATACTTGACATATTTCCCATTTCCTTAAACAGGTGGACATTAGATAAAAACCAAGGAAATTGTTTACATTTTTAATATACTCCCATAAGAAAACCCTCTTTTGACACTTTCTAGATTGAAACATCATAAATTACATTTTATGTCAAAACTAAAGCTATGTCCATTTATGACATGTCACATCAGATGTATCTAAATAGTTAATCAGCCCTAATGTTCTTGAAAGAGTCAAACAGCAGATTACCATAATTCAAAGTCCATACTGTGACAGAAATAACTGTTCTCACACGGGGGCTAGACCCACTGGTGCCTTTTGCCGTCTGTTGATGAGAACTAAATATATTTTCTGCATTCTGAATGGCATTCCACTCTAACACAAGCACCAGAAGTTAACTGTGTATGAGAATAAATCACTGTCTCAGTCATTTACGCAGCTATAAAGAACTGTTTGTGTTCGTATATTTGTTTTGATTGTCCATACATAAATTTATATTAGTAACAAGCCTGACAAACCCATGCTTATATGTACAGTAATGACAGAGTAGCAACCCCTCTGGCTGAGCAACAGGGCCCAATTTCTAAAGATCTGAACAGTTTGCCAGAATTATGTCACTCTGACCACCTGTTCCCCTGAAAAATCTCCCTGGCTTTAAGTAGTTCCGGCATACATCCAAAATGTGCACTTCTGAATCAGAGTGCTTCCTTTCTCATTTGTGTAGAAGCAGTAGGCAGCAGTGTGTAGCAACAACCACTCTAATTTTGTGACTGTAGAGGAGGGGTTTACACAAGGGATATGTTGCTCTGTGCCTGTCACTCAACCTGCCTCTGATTGGCAAATGCAAGATTTAGGCTGGTGCTATTTCATGTCACCTAAAAGGCTAATGAGAGATTACACATTAGTAGCAGAAACGCTACACAGTGTTCCAGTAGTCCAGCAAGGAGTTCACATGCATCTGTAGAAATAATCTTGGGGACATTCACAGTAATTACTGAGTGAATGCAAATAGGCTTATTCATCTGTACAAGATAAAACAGAAGAATTAATGCTCACTTAAAATATAAAGTAAAACCATATCAGGACTGCTTTATATTAGTTGAACAAAAGAAGACAGAAATAATGGCTGAGCTGAACATAACTAATCCTTTCTCTGACAGTGGAAGAGTATAAATGCTGTACCTTATGTGATCTGTCTTTAAGACCAAGCAGCATCACGTGTCACACAAATACACAATATGCTGCATTTCCTTTGACCTGCATCTCTACCATAGCTGTGCATGCACTGGCAGACCACACACAGCTGTTACTGGTGTGGTGCTGTTTACATCACTGGAGTTTATGCCAATTACCTTTTCTCCCTATTCGTAGCATGCTTGTCATGATTAAAAACAAACGGACCTGCCTCCACAAGCATGCAGCACTGAACCTGTTCTGACAGGTAATAAAATAAAATAAAAAGATAAATTGCAAACATATCAACAAATGTTTAAATGGTGTTACAAACAGTAGACTATCAAGTTGTTTAATATCATGGTTACTCTGTGATGGGAAACATTTACATATTTTTCTATATGAAACAGTTTTAAATGTTGCATTTCTGTGCCTGACCACAAACATAACCAAGACACTTATTAAGAGCTGAACAGGAAGAAGCGGCACTGGATGCATGGGATATGTTGCTATTAAATGAATCAGGCTTGCAGAGGAAACCATGCCAGCAGTGTCATAGGGAGCAAACCAACAATACTGTGTTGGCTTTGATTAAATCAGCTCACACAAAGATCACTGTACTGACAGCTAGGCTCAAGTCAGTCAGTATTATTCCTGAGGACCTGCACAAGAGTCTGATCAGACACAGAGTTCTAGTCTTCACACGGTAAACTACAGCACATCAAAACCTAAAATTAGTTTCTATCTGTGGGCAACATGACAGGCATGCAGACAGAAGAGGGCAGTTCTTCTTCATTATTACACACAGTAGAGTAATAAAAGTATTAGAAATACATTTAAGCTGCGGCAAAATCTGTAAAAAATATATAAAGGAGGGGACACGCTAGAAAGTGGACTATTATTGCAATGTCAATCCCCCAATTACTGAGAATTTGACATATTAACATTTTGGGATAAGAGATGTTTTTCTCTACAATGCTGAGTACCATATTTGGTCCATTCAAGGATGTCAGTGCACCTATTGTGTGAATTTCTTATCAAGGCAGCCCACTCTCTGTCCTGCTACAGTAAAGAGAAGTAGTCACATACCTCACTCCATATGTTGTCTATATTTCTTCAGCCATGGCTTTTTGAGTCTGATGACATAATGCTGGGTAGAGTGGGTGCTGGGAGAATTTTCCCCACTCTTACTTTTTATATACCTATTTAAAAACAGCAGCCTTTCACACCTATATTAAGAAGCAGTATAAATTATGTGTCTAAGACCTACAGTATTTCATAATTAACAGGAAGCAGTGCGAGGAGAACGGTCCACACTGACGTAAAAAGATCAACAACATATATAAGTGATCATTTATTCTGCAGAAAAATACAGATAAAAAAATGCAGGGCCTTATGTTTTTTCCTTAAAAACTAAAACATTACAAATCTGAAATATGTGTCAAGCTTTTCTGAGTCTGATTACTTTGCTTTATTTGGAAGTCCTACAGAGCTGCTACTCTGCTTGCCTATATGATCTAATTTGTTACCCATGGTGGTCCCCAGCTCATACCAGGTCACCACCTGCACGCAGTAAAGTTAATTATTTGGTGGGCCTAACTGTCCATGTCCGCTGTATTACTATAAACCAGTAGTGCTGTGCTAACTCTATTGTCAGGTACTTAATCAAGGCCACCAGATTTATTTCCCTGCACTAACTCTGGGGACAACCACAAGCAGAGGCCTGAGTAATTGGATCTATTTTGCATCTAAAATTAACCACCTATTCTGAGTGAGAGCTGGGGTTTGGAAATGATAACAATAATGATATCAACCAATACCATATGAGGCCCTGTCTTTCATACTGGGAGCTGCATAAGGTTTGGTGTGACCTTACCTGGGGGGTATGGTGCCATTATGCCAATCAAACTCTGCAACACTTGATCAGTCACAGGCCTAAAGCAGACTGCAGAAACTCAATTATTCAATCGCTTACCTCACACATGCACAGCAGAAGCAACAAGCATTAAGATTAGCTCAGTCCCTCCCGCATGGGTCTAATGCAGGAAATAAAAGTAAAATTAATCATCTAAATTAAACTTAGGGCTGTTATTACACACATTTTTCACATTTAACAGGCTACTTCATAAGGAAGAAAAGAGACTGATAAATTCATTCTGTAAAAAGGCATTTGTAATGAAAAGCAGCAGGACAATATACAGGGGAACAGGGACTTGTTTATCCATTAAGGAGTTTGGCATTACATTTGATGAGATACAGTACTTTCCATATTTAAAACATATTTTACCAAAGAGCTAGTTGTTTCTTAACAAATGGTAGCACAAAACAAGTAATATTTTCAATAGGTTTTCCATTTTTTCCCCATTAAGCAACTTGTAATACAACTCCTTTTTGTCAGTGCGGTAGGTGAAGCAGTGCAGTGTAAGAGAAGAGTGAGCAAGCATGCAGAGGGGATGTGGTCTGTGTAGGGATGTCAGAAACATAATGGCCAGCTGAGTCATAGGTTATAAAAAGCTGTCATTAGGGATTTCTGTCCTTAGCAACTCATCACACAGGACCTATGAATTATTTATTATGCTGGAAACTTAAGTGCCCCGTTACTCAAGATCGCCTGGTTTCCTGCGCTTCCTGTTCCTTGTTTTAAAAAAAGCATAGCATTTAGTTGTTGTAATTAAAAGTCTTAAAGCAGATCCAATATATAAATAGGAATACATTTTTAATATAACTACTGTGGTAATGTTTTATATATAGTGGATTTAACAAATCCTACACTAACAGTGTGTGCACCTAATGAGGGCATTTATACAATGAAAGCGTACAGTCAATGTTCGTATTACTAGCCTTGTATTTACTTTGCATGCAGTCCAAATGACCACCTAATTAGGACCTAATTAGTCCATTAATAAAGGACATTTTATTATATGGCTGGATTCTGTAAGATAAGACAAAGAAAAAAAAAATCAGCAATTTGAAAAGGCTTATGGAAATCTTTACAGTATGACCTATTGTCAGTCTCTTGATGTAGATCACTGCTGTCACATTTTGCAAGCAGAAAAGGATTATACAGCATCACCATCATAGTCCATAAATTGGCAAAAGAGAAAACTACCCTGCATCAGTTTCATTTTAATTTTACTCTTTTTTTTTTTATAGAGAGCAAAGTCAATGCAAATGAACTCAGGCATTTTTCCTCACTTTGTTTTGTTCTCAGTATATGAAAACGGTTAAAAATCCCATGGGTCAGTGAAAATGATCCCTCCACTCCAGTCGCCTGCTCTAAGTCAGCCAAAACATTCCAGACTTCAAAAGATGGCTTTGCCTACCAGGGCCATTTCAGTGTCCTAACCTTCATGGCCCAGGAGGACTTGGTTATTTGGATAAATTAATTTCTGGAGTCTGCCTGAGTTGCAAAAACAACCTCCTGCCTGACAGCAAATTAGTCTAACTGAAAAACCTAAAAAATACATAGGGTTAACTAAAACACACCATTTTTTTCCCCACAAAATAAATTTTCTGTTTGCTGGCTGCTCTGCTGTGTTTAAGATGATATATATATATATATTTTTTTTTTTTTTCTGATAAGTTTAGCATCTGTAATCCTATCTACTGACAGGTGAAGAGTTTCAGCAGGCAACATTAGCACAAAAGCTGTAAAACATACAGTACATAGGTGGCAGACTAGATACAATAAAACAGGCTTATGTAAAGATTTTACAGCTGCCAGTTGTTTGGGGGAAAAAATATATAAACCTGAAATCTCTTGAAGACCCAAACATTTATTTATACAAGAAAAAAAAAGACAAATATGAAAATGTGGGAGGAAAATGGTTGAAAAGGGAAAATTACGCAAACAGGTGTAGACAATCCAGAACTAATGGTCTGCAACATTTTCAGGCACTAAAGGAGCTGTCCAAAGACACCATAGGGGAGGCGGCATGGCCCCAGTAATTGGAGGAGCATGTATCTTCAAAAGTAAGAAGAACAAACTGAGAAGTTTCCTCTGAAGTGAAGCACATGTACAGTACAGTAGGGAATCTGGTACGTGTGTGAATGAATTTGTTTTTCTGCTTCTTGCTGCACTGAATTATTCCTCCTGAGCTACCGACTCAAATCTTTAGGTCAGAGCTGTTCCAACTCACGTCACTGACTGAAAATTCAAAAGGCAGCAAAAAGAAAGCAGGTCAAAACAAAAGGATTATCCACAATGTCAATAATGTCCACAAAACAAATCATGCAGAGGATGTGAGTTTACCTTAAGAAAAAGCATGACGATGTAACAGTAAATCACAATAAATGTGTCATTTTCTTTTGACTGTCTCCTATCTGTCATAAAATGAATATTTCAATCACAAAATGGGGCAAGTATTAGAGGAGTATTAGACTGTTATCAATAGCAAACATTCCCCAGTTTCACCTTTTCAAATGTGAGGATTTGCTGCTTTTCTTTCTTTGGCATCTGTATACTGATGTGCAGGGTCTTCGACTGACTCCAATTCATTGCAATATCAGACACTCAGAGCAACTGTTTTAGTTGTCCATTGGCTAATGGCACTGACCTACAACAATTCTGGGCACTTGAAGCTTTTACATTCCCATTGGACGTCTGAGAACTGGCAGCTTTTCTGCCAAAATAAAAAGATTCAGTGGGAGGACCTGCCATCCGGAAGTACTTTATCCCCACTGTATAGTTAAATTTCATGTATTCATTTTTACTATGGTATCACCATTCTCAGATGTCTGTAGTTACAGCAGTGTATACTGTATGTGTATATAGAGGATAGGCTATGTAAATAACACATACTGTATGAAAACTGTCTTGTTTGTCAGGCATTTAATAACTGGGAGCAGCCAGGTGAGAGTAGTTGGTTGGTCACTTTTTTTTGTTGTTTTGCTCTATAATGTAACACACTGGACTTGAAATCAAATCTGTGAGTGAATTTACAGTGCTGATTCTATATAGGAACCAATTTTATGCAGTTAGACCACAAACAGGGAGTTTTTTTTGTTTTTTTTTAAATCACCTACTGTTGCAGTGGACTGTTGACGAGTGACCTCAGTCCAGCTAAGGAGGCGTTTCACTGGCTGAAAACCAAGCAAAGGTTTCTTCACCGGGAAGTGTCAGCAGATGTCTGTATATCACAGACGTCATACAGCCAAGGATTTCACACTAGAAATACCTGCTAATTACATGTGTTTTTCTTTATATCAAATATCTTCATGCAGTCATGTCTGCTCGCTGGTCCAACTTTGCAGATGGCAAATGAGCAGAGTTCAGATAAAATCATGAAAACTACATTTGTCAATCAAAAGTAAATACACAATTTACCAAGGTTAATATCTGTAAAGGTGGTGCACAGTTTAAAATGATGACCATTACATAAATCAATCATATACAGTAGTTAAATTATCAGACACCCTCTATTTGGAATTTGTAGTTATAGAAAAAAGCATACCACTGAATATCTTATCTGGGCAGAAAACCATGCCTCAGCTCTCCGATGGGAGGTTTAAAGTGCAAAGTGTCTAACACTGCCACAAATGGCTTGACATTAGAAAACCCAGTGCATCAATACACAGACGCCAAAAAAAGACAAGCTGCAAATCCTTTAAAAGGATGAAACTTGGGATAATTTGGCATTTTCTGCTTAAAGAATAATGCCAAACATCACTGTCCAGGATTGCCTTGGAGAAATAGCATCAGTAGAAATATGAGAAATAAGGGGTGCATTGTACTTATCGATGAGATGACAGGGGACTGAGATGAGAACCGGTTGTGACTGTTCCTTATGTTCTGATATTTTATAGAACAAACCATCAAGAAAATGTTTTAGAAAAGTAATATCAAGGATAAAATATAACAAACAATACTAAATACAAAATATAACAAACAATACAAAATGAAAAACTGGCTGATTACAAACATCAAGACCGTAAACCTAATACTGGCTTCTGGGTACAGAAGTCTGGTATGACTAATGTCTGAGAGAAGATTAAAGAAGATGCAGATGGGATAAGACAGACAAAGCGAACATCATGCGTGTGCCGCGTTACACTTTGCTACCACTGTAGCTGCAACACCAGATTTATGCAACCACTATTCATGCAGTAAGTAAGTATTGCAACTTGGCACTGAAGGACTGATATTAAACAACTTTGTTCTATGAGACAAAGAAAAAACAACCAGTCAGGAACTTGCATAGCTAATCCAGAGAGATGCTTATTCAGTACTGCTAGACTAGACCTAGCCTATAAATTGATGGCATAACTCTGACACAAGTCACACTTTTGTCTTTATGATGTGCTTCAACAATATATCATGAAAACGAGTCAAAGTCGGAGGAAAATGAAGACAAATTGCATCATACTGCAGTGGGAACAGGATAGGGGAACATAATCTTTCCAAGGTGATTTCAACACCATGTGTGCTCAAGTCAACCCAACATACAGTACACTACCTGAGAAGACAAAAAACTGTTCACTGTCAAATGTGGTGTACAGTTAAAAATATTAAGACAAAAAAAAAAAATGACTGCAGCTTGGGGCAGAGAACATCTCTGGTTCAGCTGCTATTAACCTAAGGCAAATTGTATTTTGATAAATGTGCATTCAACTTTATCTGCATCACATTAATTCTAGGACTGAAAGCATATCATTCTTATATGCAATTCAAGGAAAATGTCAGCCAACACACTGACAAGTATTGTACAATGCAATGCAAATGGTCTACTCTGGTACAAAGAGACTTTTTTCCTTCTTTTTAAATTAAAACAAATTACAGACCTTTTTCACAGCAGCCATGCTGACATGAAAGTGCAGGTAAACACAGGTTTTATTAATGGCATTAACTCAGGCACTACCTGAATAGCACAAAGCCTGAATTAATATCATTAGTAAGACTTGTGATTACCTGTTCATTCATGTCAACATAGCTGCTGTGGAAAATGGTCTATTATGCAGCATAAAATCTATGTCATTATTTTGAAACAGTGATTACTTTTTGAGACCAATATCAATTATTGTAAAGTAATGCTCAAAATTACCCAGCAAATTACCAGGACTGTATACGGCTAATTAACAAAATGTATTGTTTAAAAACTGTCGATTCTATTACCACTGCAAAAATAAACAAACAAATCTTTACAATACTAATGAGTCTTCTGCAAAAACTGCACTAGATATAGTAGATATAGACAACTCAAATGCAGAGTTTTAGTTACGTTAGTTATTTATATATAAGTAATCCTAAAATTAACGATATTTAATTTGTCACTGCGCAATGTCACAAATTGTGCCGCAGTTCTGGTTTGTTAAACTGTGGCTGTCCCACTCACAGTAGCAGCTTCTGTCCCCGCCCATATTGGGTTAACACCACGCTGTAAATTCAGCACACAAGTTAAAATAACACTTGTTAACTGTGAAGAAACGACTGACAGAAAGGTAACAGAAATGTCAACAAAGCAAGGTCCTCTCAGAGCAGCCTACCTTAATGTGTGTATCTCTGCTGTCACAACATGCAACAAGTCTCTCTGTCCATAAACACCTATTTTACTTCTTCTGACCGGTCACAGACTGTTTCTTTCTCCCCTGGCTAGGAAACGTGCCCCTGAAAGACCGAAACGTGAGTGGGAAAACACGTAAAAACGTTAACTATTGTAAGACACAAACGCCACAAGCAGTCATGTCAGCGTGGCCGGACGCTTGAATTGACATAATGGACCCACGTGGTCTGCGCGCGCGCTGCTCACTGGTCTCAAATGTAGGCATGGGGGTGTTTACACCCAGTGTTACGGTTCATTTGCTGCAAACAACGTCGTTTTGACTTGTTATTGTCACATAATTTGCTGATATTTTAAGTGCACCTAATGAGAAAAACTGTAAATTGATCTAGGAAATTGTACCGTTTTTATTATGTACATGACTTAGTATAATTTTCACAAGTCTTTGACAATTCTCAGATATTAAAAATGGCCTAGCTGTGCACCGCCTTATTATGATTATTATATGTACAGCAGCCTACATCTGTTCCTCTCTCACTGGATATGAACTATGAGATTGTTATTATTTTCAGTGTGAGTGGGAGCTTCTTTTTAAATATTTAGTCCAGCGTAAATCTATCAAAACATCAGGCGTTCAACCCAGTGTTTGCCAGAATCATGACATAATTTCCCAGGTAGGAAATGAAATCTAAAATAAATACTGATGAAAGTTATCATGTTTATTTCTCAGACACTTCTTTATTTGAAGAGAAAATGACTCTTCAATTGAACTGCTTACAACATATAGACATGCAACCTATGATTTGGAGATGTTGCCTCTATCAAGAACAGCTGATCTTTAATTATTATATTAATTAACTATTAGTGCAGGGATTCCTTTTTCAGCTTTGTCTACTTCCAGAGTGCATGGAGGAACAAAAAAAAAAGAAGCTTTGGAGCACACAACAGGATACGGTGTCTGTGTGAATATGGCTGTAGATAGCAGCTGAATGAATGCAACCTTCTTGCTTATGTGAATAGTCTTCATATAGTAAGGCAATTGTCATTCTACTCCTGTGATAATGTCAGCTCATCGGTCTAGATGATTGGACGGACAGTCCTTAACAGCCTTCAGCAATACATCACAAGACAATCCTGATGATTTGTTGCATCAATTGACTGTTCACATAATCTCATTTAGGTTTGAAAATGCACTCATCCAAAGGTTCCAGTCCAAGCCTTCATTTCAGCACAGCAGCCCACACACCTTCAGATAAAGGGATGCGAGTGAATGGAGAGTGCCACATATCCTTGAGAGCGTTTTTTAATTTCTTGGTGCTCCATCTGTTGAGATGATAAAGTGCAGCCATAATGGAGTGCAACAAGATTAAATTAATCAGGTTTGTCCATTATACCACCACAGGCTCTTCACAGATGATTGCAATTTTCTCTGTCAGGCCCATTATTGTAAGATCTATTTAATGGGTTGATGCAATTAAAATGGACTTAATGTAAATTTAACAATACAAATAACACTTCTGTCTGTGTATGTTTAAGAGGGGTGAGGCTAGAGGGTCCTGAAGTGCAACGGTAAACACCCACTGTAACCATTTTTAACTTCAAACAAACCAGGGTGCGATTTGATTAGTGTGGACTCTGTGATCAATAACTATGTTTCATGTTTTCATGTTCTCTGTAATGTCAAAGGATCCGGTTGCACAGACCACCCTTGTCTGGACATTGGCTGTAAGAAACACAACAACCTTCATGAGAGTATCATGATGTCCAGATCATTTGAACCTGGACAGGGGGGAGTTTAATGGAGTAACTATGATGAAACCATATAAAGTGCACACCTTTAGTCTTATGTATACATCTCATGGTTCAGTACAGTAGGTGAGGCAGACTTGAGAGAAATGTATTAATTTTTCCTGGAGCTTATCTAATATCTTCCTGATTGGTTGCTTCCTCCTGCTGGATCAAGTCACTGCCAAGGGACAAAGTATACAGGATATGTGCTTAACAGGAGGAGAGAGACCTTAGCACCGTAAAGCTCCCACTGCCACTTAAACACGAACCGGCAGAACTGTCACGCTAAACATGTCAGATGCTTGTTATTCTCACCACCTCTATAATTTATTTATTTATGGCATATTGTAAAATACAACAACACACTGATGCTTTCACTGCATGAAGCTACACCTCTGCATTTGAGAGCCAGGTTTGGGGTCACCTTTCTGGAACCACATCTGTTTTAAGGGATTTTACTTAATTTGAGGCGGCTGAGCTTAAGGTTATTGTGGCTAAATGAAGTATTACCATAACCAATCAGAAAATGCACTGCATTACATCATATGCTGCTTTTCATCTTGAGCTCAGGTGTTTTATGTTAGTCTCCTATCACATTACATGCAAAGTGAAATACCCCACACCTGGAGAAAAATACATTTTCTTTGATACATAAAAAAGGAGCAGG
>NW_018127924.1:1259044-1302579 GCF_001952655.1 Monopterus albus
CTTTTTATCACACACTGAGATTTAACAGTTGTGGTGCCTGAGGAGGTAAGTGTGTTTATTGGAGGTATGTTTCACACAAGGTGCATATGGTCATGGCAGACTGACAAGTTGATCAGTAACATTCTGTACACTAGTTATTTAATAAGTGTCATTCTGTCTCTTTTGTTAGCCACAGGACAGCAGTGTGGGTCAGAGAAGGAATCAAGACAAAATGCTTTTCAAACAGCTGAAGACATATTATAAGTTACATGGACCCCCCCCCACACCCAAAACCCGATTATGCAACGTTTTGTGTGGTTTACCATAGAGAGACTTTCTTAAGGTTTGTGCTCTACACTCAAGGGCTCAAACTATGAAGTGATACCTTGGTCAGTGTTCATTATGATGTAGTCAACATGAGGACATGACATAGAGGTCAGTCTGTCAATCAGAAGTCCAATCTGTAATTTAAATTTTTGAAAATTCACTTCTGAGAGATATAGGTTTAAAATGTGTTTTCTAAATGTTTGAATTCTTTTAAAGAGGCCTGTAAAACTATTCTCCACAAGCTGTGATATTGTGGAAAATAAAGAAATAAAGTCATAGATATATAGAAAGATAGATAGAGTACTTTATTAATCCTCAGTGGGAACTGAGAACAACAGAAATTTACAAGACAGCCAAATATGCAAACACAGTACTAACCAAAATAATGTGATTCAGTGCTCCTGCAGTATGTGCCTTGAGGTAAAGGCTGTCCACTTGCCAAATCAAATACCCCTGCAGGTCTGTAAAACCATGAAAAATACAGTTCAATCTGTCTTCTATCAGCAGTTATAATGCAGAGGAAGTATGGCCAATGTTTGAATGTGGAGCACAAAGTAATGTGCTGCCCTTTCCAAGAAATGTTTAACACAAACATATGAGCACTAGCATCAAATGCTGAGGTCTTCCACACACAGTTTATGAAACCCCGGTTCTCTGAGATAGCTTTATGTATGGGAGATTTACTGTGGGAATAAGTCCTCCAGAATCATTCAAATCAACCAAAACTGTTTGTCTAACACCTTTCATACAGGTTCAAGCAGTTCCAAGTGCTTTACAGAAGGCAAATGGTTCAAAATAAAATATTGCATTTGTAGGACAAAATATGTATGAAGGTTAAAAATGTCATAAGGAACATCAGAAAGGATTACTTTATTGGGTCTTTGTGGATATAATATGATTCCACTGATATGCCATCCATCCACCACCAGCTTCTTCAGTCTCACTCCTTTCCTTTTTACTGACCATTTTCTGTCAGGTTTGCCTTACATAATAATTCAATATCTAGTAGATGTTCAGGCTAAGAGTAGTTGCTTATTTGAAAAAAAAAATAGTGCTGCTCAGATAAGTACTTTCTTTAAAAGCATTTATGTGCACATCGTCGTGTACATGGCATTTTCTACCAAAATGATGCTATAATTTTATTTTTAGTTGAAAAAGACATTGAATTTGCGAAGCATCCACCCTGCTGCTTTATGATGAACATGTCACAGGCCATATAGTGTAACTGGCTTAATCACAGCACATACGTCTTCACCAGCACTTCAGCGTAGTTAAAATATCCATATCCTGAAGTGAGAAATACACACTGAATGAAAATATGTTTGCCTCACCGCAATAGGTCATCAGTAGGTGTGGCTGAGCATGCAGACGAATAGTGATCATATGGATTAAACTGCAGTTAGCCAGGCTTGTCTCGTGGGATTTTTCTTGGCTTCATGCGAGCAGCCATTGAGCTGAAGTCCCGGTCAGTATTTTGACAGCAGAGCCAGAAAAAGTGTTTTATTTTTTTGTTAAAACAATGAGAGAGAAATAAATAAAGATGTAGTGGAGAGAAACAGTAGTCTCTCAGCCATTGCCTTACTCAAGCCATATGCGAGGTTTAGAGGTAGGAAATACCCACTGTTCGGTGTAATCAGTGTAGAGGCCGCCTACTCCACTGGAGTGGACCTGGTGGAACTGATTGGGCACCATTAGGACAAACAAGAGCTAAATATGCAGCACACTCAAAATGTTACCTTTTATACAGCCTGAGACATAATCATAATAGAAGGGAACAAGCTCAATCTTCCATGAAAACTGAAACAGAAATGCATTTGTGAAGGTTTTTGCTGTATGATTTTTAGATTCACCTATAAAGTAACATCGTCAGTCTGCTGCCATATATATATGAGCCCTGTCAGTGCACATTTGCCTTAGTTTAGAATGTCACATTCCCGAGGTACAACTTCTTGATCACGGCGGTCTCCCAGAACCTCACTGCTGCATTTCACTTTGAATCACAAAGGAACATTTTGTTCAGCTGCATTGCAAATTCACAAACTGACTCCTTCTCGTGGTACCAACAATCGACCACAAGTAAGACTTCAACAGAGCAAATGACAACGTGTTCCGCTAAGAAGGCTGCAGTTGTTTGACAGGCTAGTGGATTTTTTCATGATGAGGAGGAACTGCTGGCATGTTAAACCATAATAACACTTACCCCAAACCAACTCACTAGTGCCAGAAGCAAAGAGGGATTTCCCAGATATACACTGCAAATATCAAGCTATACAGACTTGTTGTCTGTATAGCTTGATATTTATGGAATTTGAGGAGTCTTCCTGTTTACTGATAGTTTGTTTTGGTTTGTCCCTTTTGAGCAATAATTGGCGTTGGTGGGGGAAACAGCTGATGTGGTTTGGTCAAAGAGAATGAACATCTGCCTTTGATTTAATCTGTGGCCCAAGACAGATGCATGGCACTGGTGTTTTCTCTCTGTCTCAGTCTATTGTTACATCTGTCTGTCTCTCACACTATTTCTCACTTTTTCCTGTTATACAGAATTCAAAACTCATTGGCTTCATCACATGGCTGATAAGCATGTGTTTTTTTTTTCTGGTGTGCTGTAAAAATCACTCATTTGTAAGTCACCAGCATACAACGGTCACAAACACAGTTAAACACTGGCCTATACAGTTTGAATAGGAGAGAGGACTGGAGCAGTTATATCTTTGATTTGTACCTCTTGAAACTCACCAGTCTCTCGTGCTTCTCTACCCCTGCTCTCCACCTCCCACACAATTCCCAGGTCAACAAAGCTCTCAATATGAGGCGCGTCTGGTCTACTGTGACAGCATATGGTTATCCACTTAAGGTGTCCTGAGACACCCATTCTTCATACATTTCTAATAAAAAACAAAACAGGGTAAGGGGCTTAATCAATCAAAGTAGGTATAACAACCAAAAAAGTAAGGAACCTGTCTCCCACAGTAAAAATGTAAAAGTCCATCCTTCTACAGTTCATTATTTTATTAAAAATCTGGCATTGAAAAAGGTAAATCTTACTGTCTCAATACATCATGTCATACTGATGTAGTAAATTGGATTTAACAATTTCAACCCTTCCCTGCTGTATGTCTCTTCCTAATTTTTCTTCTTGCTGTGCAAAGTATGTACCCATTACCTTTTTGGCATAACGCAGCTATACTAGACTCGAGCAAAGGTAAACACACTAAATTAGACACTGATTACATCATATATTAAATAGGGGCAAGAATTGCTTCACATGAACTCTTACGAGCACTGTCAGGTCCTTTTTAAATACTCACCATTGAGATGATGTGTACTTTAAGAAAACAAATATGCATTGTGCAGGTTAGAGGCACAACTCCTTAAGTGCTTTGCGGCCCTGTCCAGATGTTGGTACTGTAAACATGTCATGAAAAATAAAATGATATAAACCCAGAAGATCTGCAATCTATTACCACCTCTACTACTTTGCCTCTTCACTGATAATGTTCAACATTGACAATAAAGCAAATTTTATTCCATCATACTGTGCCTGTCCAGCAGATTTGACTTAGATACATATTGTCTGATAAGATGGTAGATATGTTTTCTTTCCTAAAGTTTGTGTTTTGCATGGTGACAGTGTAGCAGGCATGATGGAGATGTGTGCTCGGAGTGATAGTATCTCTGAATGGCAGCTCCCCTGCGTTAATGGAGGGGTGGGGGGTGGGGTATTATCCCATTAGAGCCCCTCCTTTGCTTCACTTCTCCTCTTTCTGCAGGAGCACACCCATCATTGCCTGGTTTCTCCTGCATGGGAAGAGGCTAATGGCCTCTGCTGCACACAATACAGCCATCTCCCCCTTTTCTATATCAGTTTCCTGTCTGACTGACTGTCTCTCTTACATTCTCACTCCACTTTTCCTATGCCTCTCCACTGCTTCTTCCTCACTGCTGATTCCTAGGATCGATATTTCTCAGCGAGTGCCTTTACATTTCTCTTTCAACATGTTGGGCCATAAATCACCCTTCTGCTTCTCTGGCAGGAAGGATGCCTCAGCCAGAAAACATCTCAAGCAAGCACAGGTCAGGCAGAAAGGTGAGGACAGCTTAACAGGCTGTTCCCGGTAACATGCCTTCTTATATTGCTTCTACAAAAAAGATTTTTTTTTTCTCTCTAGTCCTTAGTCAAATATTGGTGGGGGAATAAATTACTAAGTCATACTAAGCTGCTTCTCAAACAACACAGATTGATGTTTAATGTGAAATTGCCTTTCAGAAACACAACAAAATACCACAAAAAAACAAGACTTTTTTTAGGATATGTTGTTGTTCTTTTTCAGATGACATTATATTTACTACTCTTAGTGTATGTGAATCACAATGTCTGCAAGTCTTCCTCCTTTACTGACATAACCATTATGTGAAGCACTATTGTTTGATAGTGAGCTGAGTCCTCTGTGAGTCAGAGGAAGAAATCTTTGAAGATTTCAGAAGTATACATCTGGGCTCCTCACAAACTGCTGAATCCTTCAACCTAAGTTGTTGGTTACGTCCCCGTGGCTTCTGAATGGACCTGGGCTTCCAGAGAGGCCCCTTGGTACCCATCTTCAGCATAGCTGACTGTTGAGATGCATGACATGTTTATGCTGTAACTTATGCACCTCAACCATATCAGCAAGGGTGCACTTTCAAGATGTTACTAAAGCAGAAGTGAGGAGAGAAAAGCTGGAAGGACTAAAACAATCTTAAAGATCACAGTCAGCTGGGGTTGGTGCATGTGGTTGCACTATAGCTAGGTCCACAGTGATTACAAATTGTGCTCCAGGATCTTCAGAACATCAAAGGTAGTATGAAACGGGTGACTCACCCTCAGCAGGGAAGGCTGATAGATGGCATGAGGATGGAAATGGTATGAGGCTGTCTGAAGAGCTTATGTGGAAACCTCTTGGATAAACTAACTGCACAGGATTTTGTCATGTTCCTGACAACATTCAGCTGGGACAGGAGAAATACTGTTGCTGCTTCTGAACACAAATGCTCAGGAGCTATAGTCAGAGGGTCAGGTAGTGGCAAGGAGCTTGGTTTAAAGCGTAATAATAAGGGATAGAAAACATCACACATGGAACACATTCATCTGTCTCTATTTTGAAATTTTCAATGGAGCGTCTTGGGTCTCATATCAACATTTCTTCTGAGAAACAGTGATGGAATAAAGCAAAAAACATAAACCATTCAACAATTGTAATGTTTGTTGGGGTTTATGTGCCACCAAGTTATGATTTTGAGTCACAGGTATTTCCAGATGAGGTCAGTGTTTTACTGACTAGACTGTTATTGTGCTGATTTATACAAAGAAACAGCTAATTCCCCCTCCTCCTTTCAACACAATAAACTTTGTCCTTCACCACAGTACAGACAGACTATTATATCTCTTCATTATGGTGAAGAATACACAGCTAAGTGGAAACATACCAGACAATGGCTTTTCTATTGCAAGTGTGGGTAATCGTCTTATAGAGAGAGGCACTGTGTTTTGGCACATTGCACCAGATTCATCTGGCTATAGACATCCCTTTTCCTGCTCTCTCCTCAGGTTTCTTCCACCCCGTCACAGTGCAGGGGTCTTATCGTGCTGCCTGCTCTCAATAGGCAGGGCCAATGCTAAGATTTCAGATGCTGACCAACCTATCTGAGGGAACAGGTGTCTCCTCTGTCTGCCTGTGGTCGATGTCCCGTAGTGGAAGCATGGGAAAGGGCAGTCACCACAGAGGTTCTACCCCAGCGGACAGGTAACAGTGCACCTTTCAACTTCGCCTGAATTCAGCTAAATTGGCATCCTTTCGATGTAGAAAATAAAGAGCGGAAATTTGCCCAATGATTCCCAGTTGGCTTTAGGAGTATGGTGTTCTCACAAATGGAAAAGGAGGGAAACTATTTTGGTGTGTAAATGAGATAAGAAAAAGGAGCTTTGGCTTGGCCTGCTTCACTTTGTCGCATGCTTTCATAGAACAGACTGAATAATATGTAAGTATATATACATATATATGTGTGTGTGTGCAATACTGTCATCTCCTGAGGACACTCACTTTCCAAACCAGAAATCTAACATGAAACTAGAGGGATTTGGGGCCTTCTTTGTGGTGAGCAAGTCATTCTAAGATCAAAAGAGCAGCGGTGTCAGCCCCGGAGCACCGAGTTCACCAGAGTGACCTGTGGTCAATGATGCAGGTGTGGAGGAGAACACCGGGGCATGTAAATATCTCAGAGGCTAACACCTTTAACTCCTCATTAGGTACAGGTTTTTATGAACCTTTACAAATGAGATTATTATAAACTTAACTTAAAAGCAGTCCAATGCCTGAGCTATAGCCTAAAGAGTTTAAGTCAGGTAAGCACATACAAAAAGCACAAACATAAAAAAACATGCATATAAAAAGTAATTAATAGTTTTAGTGCTGCAACAGTTACTCTCACTGACAATGCACTCACCTTGTGATCCCCTCTATCCATTAGTGCAGCCTAACATAAACAGCTAAATTATCAATGTCAGCCATAGCCTCAAGGAAGCTGTGGGGTTGAAGGAACAAAGACATTTGTACAAATGTCATCTGTGACCTCTACACTCAAATTATGCACAGTGATAATATATTGATGGGAATGCCATTAAAAACAGTTTCAAACTCCTCCCGGATTCATTTGCAATGACCCAGAATGCAGTATTTTCTTAACACAAGCAGCAGGCTGCTTTGATCTTATCTCCTTATCCAAACAGTGGAAGGCCGGCTGCTCCTTTGCCGGCAGTGGCCGTGGAGAACGGCATTGATTAATCACAGTAAAGCCTGCAAGACCCTGCTCATAAATTGCCTCAATGTTCCTTAAACAGGAGAGTCCCAGGGTGCAGTGCCATCATTTATCAACACTCTCCCCTCCCAATGAGGAGTAAATAAAACTCTGAATATGTAAGATATGGGTGACGAAGGGGCTGTAAATGTAAATAAAAAGTGCATGAAGTGTGACCTATGAGTCATCAATTTATTTTGTTTATTAAATATTTATTTTGAATTTTTTTTACATTTTCCCCTTAGACAAATAAGTTAGACAACGACCTGTCTGGAACCTATTTGAGGGAATTATCAGAATGAATTTTTATAGAGCTAATCAGTTAATATATTACAGTAATCACATAGTCAATTGGCAGAAAATTCATTCAGAACATTGCTCAGAATTCTAAATTAAGATCATTTGCTGCTTTCTTATGTGATAACACACAGTTTTTGTTTGTTTGTTTGTAACTGAAATTATTTAAGGATGACTTAAACGTGTCATCTTAAATTGCGCCTATGAAAAGATGTAATTATATCACAGTTTTCTGACACTACTCCTACTAATAATAACCCAAACACTTATTAACTGAAAGAGGAAAAATCTTTTTTGAAACTGCAAAAGCTCTTTGTCTTCAATCCAAGCTGTGTTTTACAGAAACAGAGGTGCCGTAGCTGCATAATGTTTCTCTCAATTGGAGATTAAGAAAAATGCATTAGTTTTGTTTTGAGAAGTGTCTGCAGTGTATAACTGTTTATGTATAATTATGAAATGGATTGGAGACGAAAGCAGATGGCTTAGAGCATGTCAGTGAATCCAGTTGAACTGATGTGTACGTATTATATAAGGAATAGGGCACAAGACTGTGGTCTTTACTTAAACTACTCTATGATTAAACCAAACAAAAAACAAGCAGAGAATCCCAAGACTTAAGGACTCTGATCTCAATTTTGGATTATTGTTTGGTTTATTTAAGTTTAATAAGTTTACCAACAAATTCACAATTGCACTCAATGAATAAGAAACAACACTGTGGATATTGACATATCTATACCATACTTATGATTTGCATCCTTATGAATTCACCCTAAAACATAACATTACACTTGCAACTCTTATAGTACAAAAAAACAGGCATGACAAGAAATTTTCCCAGGATTTGTCTTTGTGACTGCTCGGGGGTGTAGACATTGCTTCTTGTGTCCGGCAACACTGATGTTCTGTGAGAGTCTGGGAGAAGCAGTAGAAAGCACTATCTCCATCAGCAGTGCTCACCAGGCCTGTCCTCACACTGGCAACCCCACAAAGCCTGTCCGGAGACAGATGACAGCGCCACAACTACAACATAGGTGGCTGGCGGTAGACCACCTAGAGCAGAAAAGCCCGATCACACTAAGACCTCTGGGAGACACCACAGAGAGGTGAGTCTGGAAATGGCAGACTGTATAGAAAGTAGGCAGAGAAAACAGACAAACAAAGGATAGGAGTTAAGATACTATATGCCCAAGTCTGCAAGGGTCACAGTCTGTCTGTACTAGGCATACTGACTGAACATACTGTAAGTATAAACTGGATGTTTTATGCATCTTCAATAACATGTATCTAATGTTAAATTGCCCTTCTTTCTCCTGTTGCTGTCAAGCGGTTGCACACAGCATGTTTTTTTTACATTATTCTGCTAAATACAACAAACAAAGAAACTCACCTTGGTGTCGTGAGGCCACCATCATATTTTTTTGATAAATAAGAGGCTATATCATACCTTTTTAATCCCTTTTTTATATGCTCATCAAAGCTAACCCCTTATCTATCACCAACATCAGTGAAGTATTTGTCTTAGATATCACAATAAGGCAGCATACTTCAAATATGACCCCTTTCTCTGGTTTCCTTTAACAATGCCATTTAATAACTATACGGTTTGTCACGCTCCATACTACAATTACATGCCCTCCTTTCAAGAGGTTTTGTCTTGATCAAGATGAATCTCTCTTTGGGACTCATGTTCATGCCCATTCAGGGAAATGCTTTAGTCCTGTGACCTCAGTCCATTCCCCTTATAGAATGCAATGAACTTTTATCCAGACAGCACAATCCCGTGGATCAAATTCTTTATCATGGTAGGACATTTCTGGGGAGCCAGTGGGCCTTTAAAGCAATGATGGACTTCAAGTGAAGTAAAGTGGACTACATAGTCTGTCAAACCTTAGATCACATTCTTCTGTGCTGGATATGAACAGGAGTAAGTATTTAAAGGTATGACAGAAAGTGAAACACACAGAGAGAATACAGGAATACAAGAATACAAGGCCTGTACTCCAAGCAGGTGGTCAGGTTCAAATTTGGACCTGGTGCCACTGTCTGTGCATTTTATATGGCTGTAATAGCCTGATATGACCTTGTCTGCTGTTGGAAGAGCAGAGTCAGAACATCCTCAAGGCACACTGATAGATCAAGACCTGCTTGGTGGGAGCCCGTCACCTCCAGTGAAAGACCTACCTGTCTACAAGGCTCCTCAGCAACTGTGATGCAAACCGAACAGGTGTTCCAGACTAAAGGAAATTGAACTAAAATATTTGCATAATTTCACAGAGGACCAAGAAATGTGTTCAAACCCATAAGGTGAAGGCCAGGCTGTTGTAACCCTACACACCAGCTGAGTGGCTCCTCATGCCACCCATCAATAACAGTGCCAGGAGGGGATAAGGTGAGAAAAAGAGGAGTGAAAAGGTCATTCTGGCTGATTCTGTGGAAGTGTCCCACCTTCACATACTGCTCAGAGTCAAGCCTGTATCATATGAACACAGCACCTGGAAATGTTTGTTCTGGAAAGCGACTTTTTTTTTAAAAATTTCTTCTGAAATTTCCTCTGCTCATAGAGTAAATCTCATACAAAACTCCTGATTTAAAATAAAAACTACACTTCTGGGTTGCCAGTGTTTTAGTTTATTGGTTTATTGTATTAATTAAGGGGTCACAAGATAATTTTGAGATGTCACTTGATGATTAACAACTTTTGATCATTTTAGGATATCTACTTACACACAGCTCATAAAAATATGTCATAATGTCTCATGAACTGAAGTTATCCTTTGGTGTTCCCCAAGGTGCTGTCTTGGGTCTCATTCTGTTTGGCTTGTATGTGCTGCCTCTCAGCCAGATAAGTTATTCTAAAGATATATTTTACCATTATGCAAATGGTATTCAATTATACATCTTGTTTAAGCTCCAAAATGTTACAAAAAACCACCTTGCCTCAATGTATATGAGCTTGGATGGCAGATAATTTTCCACAGTTAAATGCTAACAAAACAGAAGCTTTTATTTCTGGCCCAGTTGGCATTGTCCTGAAGGTGAAAAAGTCTTGGTTCTCCTTCATCTTCTGTTCAACCCACACTGTGTACTGTAATTTAGGTGTCTCTATAGACCAAACATGTAGTCCTGACCTGCAGGTAAATTGTTTTGTTTGTTTGTGGTTCCTTCTGTGGAGGGCCAGGGTAATTAAACAGTCAGGGCCATGCGGAAAAGACACAGAGCTTTAAATGCCCTCATTGGAGATAATATGAGCAACATGCAGATGAATTACATGGGAACCCCCTTTAGTGTCGATGCCAGCTGCACTGAGACACTGACATGAGCTTTGTCACTTTGTTATAAACCAAAGACCAGAGACTGAGAAGTGCGGGGAAGTCAATAAGCGATATTACAGTAGGTCTTTCTGTTACACACCAGAGGCAGAGGGAGCAGAGAGGGGAGCACTTTGTCTGCAATTGCACGGTGCTTAATAAAAATGCAGAGGAAGCTAATATGAAACGCATGAAGCAGCTCAAACAAGCATTGGATGTTTCTGGGATTTCAATGGAAATTACATGCTGCAAAACTATATTTTATGGTCCTCACTTAAGAGACATTGTGAAATACGAGTCCATGATTGTTGACATTAGAGATTATTTAGCTATAAAGATGCAAACGAGCTGTCATAAATCCTTTGCTTCAATATAGAGTAAAGGGCTAATTAGAGATTCACCACAGCTACAAGTAATTATTATAAAACACCTTTGTATTACCAAAGAGTTTAATCAAGAGCTACTCAAGTAGAGACAGAATGAGTAAACAGATTATTAAACACTGGCACCTTATGAATACAATATAATTATTAAAGAATTATGGTGATTACACACCCACCAGGATTTTGTGGTGTTTCTTCATTATCACATAGATTAATTAACACCGCAGGCTCTGGCAACAGGCTGCTAGAATGATGATAGTGAGGTCAAACACAGGAGGAACATAATACAATATAATACAATATGTATGAAAATATAAACAAAATGATATTTGTGTATTCTTTTATACTGAAAAGCAAAAATAGCTGTAGAAATATCAATTAAATGAATAGTTACATCAAGATAAATCTGGCAGATTGTATTGTATGTACTGTATTTGTTTAGAAGTTTACCACATTACAGTCTACAGCAATATTACTCTCTCTGTGTGTGTGCATGTTCTACTACAGTGGTAAATTGAATGCATTAAATTTCTATATTTATTGATATATAATTCATATGATGTGCATGTGTAGCAGTTACTGATGTTTGAAAAAAAAACATGAGCATTTAGTGAGCATAAGTGACAAATACTGAAGTTCAGTGAATCCCTGTGTTCGTTGTGTCTCCATAAGACGGCACAAATTAATTAGTGTCACAGGACCAGACAGTGGGAGGAAGTGATGGATGAGAAACACCTGCATGGCAAGCAAGGGATGGAGAAAGAGGAAGAGAGAAAGGCACTGAGTGTGTCTGTGCAGCTGCATTGTGGTGAGAAAGTGTGTGTTTGTGTTTTCCTGACGAACAGAAGAAGTAAGAGGCAGTGGGAGAAACAGCGCATGTGTCTTTTCAAGTGTCTGTGTGCGAGTATGTTTTTCTGTGATGACAGAACAAACAACCGCCCTTGTCATGCGTGGCCTTGAGAAATGTCTATGGTTTTAGGGCTCCGTCAGTCTGGGGGAGCTCTTTGGCTATCCTCGGAGCTGCCTGTTTGTCTCTTTCCACACCACCGACTAGCCAAACAGCAGGGTACTCTGCTTCTCCCACGGGTCAGGTCCCTCTCAGCCCCCAGCAAGCTTTGATCTGACAGACAGAAGAAGGGGGTCTAAGAGGGTTTTGGGAACTCTAAGGTCTGTCTCTGTGTGTGTGTGTGTGTGTGTGTGTGTGTGTTTGTGAGTGGGGTGGGGGGTAGACAGAAAGGCAGAGGGATGGTCCAGGTCAGGTGGGATCAAAGGCCAGTGTCCATCCTGACTGTCCTCCTGATTGTTGGCTTCAGACACACACTCAGACAAAAACATACCAACAGATATATTAAGACAGAGATGGTGTAAAACAGCTACAGTTGCAGTGGGGGTCCTTCAAAGTGTCACACTTTTCACTGTGGTGAGTTTGCAGTGACTCACAGGATAGCTGTGGTATGAATGCAGTATCCTTCAGCTCTGCACCAGCCTCAGAAAATCCAACATACTGTTCTCTTTTCCACTGCCAGGTGTCACAAACAAGATCCCTCGTCACTACGCTACAGTTCTTAGATGCAGAGAGGAATTTGTGAATTGTGTCACTGTATTTCATATCATATAGAACCTGTACCGGATAAACTGCAACCTATTAAATAGGATTTCACATATTTCAAAAATGTACTGAGCACGGTTAATACATTGCATCAAATGACAGTGTAAAGTAAAAGGTGTCATTCATGATGATGAATCCACAAAGAATATCTCCTGATTCTGCAGCTTCCATCAGCTCTGCAATGCTTTATAGCATCTTTCAGTTTCTGTTTTAGTTTTCTGGCCTTCAATTTTACTGTTTCGGTTCACACTCACCACTCTCACAGCATCATTTTCAAGTTGTTTTCAGTGGGAATTAGCAACTAACTGGTGAGGATTTAGCAGTTCAAGAGTCAGTTATTTCCTTCAGGAGTTGGACACCAAGACACAGTGAAAAAGTGAGTGATTATTGAAAACACCAACTCCAAATAATAACTGCTAAATTCAGTAAGGAGTAATTCAAAATAAACTGATCTGATTTCAACCTGTTCATTATTTCCTCACAGTTCCCCTAATGTTTCATAATATTTTGTGTTTTTACAAGAAATAACATACAAAAAATTACAGACAGGGAGGGAATGGCAATTTTCTATCCTCCTTTTATCTTTTTTGATGACTGATCACTTGTTTGACTGGTTGCACGTCTGTGTGATCACTGGGTATGCATGTAGATCTCCACATGTGCCCCTCATCTCCACGCCTTTTCCCCGTGGGCAGCCTCTCTGACCACCACATAGCCATAAGGCCTCCACTCACTACTACCCAGGACAGCCCCCTTTTGAAGGCTGAGTAATTAACATGCCATCTGATACACCATCCAGCCACAAAGGCTCTCCACGGACACACACACACACACACACACACACACACACAGACACACAAGATACATCTCACACACACACACACATCTGCATGGTCACTTGCACGCTTGCACACACAGGTGATCCATCAAATAGTGTTAACTGGCCGAATGTTGCTGTCATTTGTGTCTCGGTGTATGATGGTGACCCTGAGGTTAACCCAAAGAGACCATTATATGCCTTAATGACAATCCCCACTTCAACAATTTGGAATTGGATGCACCATAAAACCAGTCCTAAAGATATTATGTCTGACTGAAGATTTCTAACAGATACCCTAAAGGGGTTGTTTGGTTTGGGTGATATTTTTTGGTGTGGATACTGGATAAGATAGTTAGGCTAAAATTAGTTAGTCTAACTTTGCTGTATTTTTTTTCACACAAAAAATATTACATCTTTGATCATATGTATTTGTAATTATACTGTTTATTAAATATGCCCAGTCATAGTCACTTTTTACTGTCTGATAACAAGAGGAGGATACTGTAGGTATTTTTTATATATTCTTTTTTATTAGTTAACAATTATATTTTACAACTGAATAAATGAAACCATTGTGAAACTTAATTTAAAATATTAGTTAAAGTAAAATAAATAATACGGGAAAAGGTTAAATTAAAAAGTGAACCCACTTCAACCTGAGAGGTATTGAACAGTATCACTACAGTAACAAAATTCAGTGCTATTCTTAAAAATGATGACATTTTTTGTTGCACCTGAGAAGACTAAGCAGTCGTCAGGGGTAATAAGGAAAAAAAAAATCTCAGCATACTGTATTTTCCCCTGCCACTGAGATTTTTAGAACATCACGTTCTACAAGATAACCATGAAATCGCTTTGATTTCTGATGTGGCCATGCAAAGTTCAGGCCTCTTAGAGAAAAGGTTGGATTTGGGCTATAATTACGTGGATGTGGCCATCAAAGACCTCTGACAACATATTTTCTCCACAGGGTTAAAGGTGATGTAGGAGCCTGTCAAAATAAGACAAATGCCTGGAAAAGATATCCTTCCTGACATTTATTTGGACTTGTATAAACATTCAAAACATGCAACGAGCTTGACTGAAATTATCTTTCTAAACCAAAATGTCAGCATTTTAAAATAAAATATGAATAATAATCTACAAAATAGCCACTGGTTCTTGTCCACCACTGCTGAGGGTATTGACCAGGAAAGCCTGTGTTGGTGTCTGAATGTCACTTCTGATGTGGCCAACGGTGCCATAGGCAAGGAAAATAACATGAGAAGACAAAAGAGAGTAAAAAAGTTCTAATCCATAGTTGCAGGTGTGTTGCACTTCTGTTGCCCCAGCACAAGTTCACAACAGAGTTGATGACAAAGGGCTGGGCCCCATGCAGCCTATTGTGGCCTGGAAAACAATATGAAGGCTATGAATGGCTAATCCCTCTGGACTGCTGACAGGTTGGTTCTTTAAGCAACCTGGGGACTCATTCCTCCACTGGGCTGGGCCACTGTCTGACGGGGATGGGAAAACCCAGGCTACTTACAGTGACTGAGCCTTGGCCCAGAGCAGAGACTGGGAACCATTGTGAGAGGAAAATATTATCTCCATTGTCAGGTTGTGGGCATCTTTGTAATGCCAGAAGATGAACCTGGGGAGAATGTGCAACTTGAGGGGAGGTGAAATAGCAGTGGAACCAGCTCAGGATGTGTGAATGATATTCAGCCGGGACTTAAGTTTAGAGGTTTTTTTGTCTGAAATCTTGTTTTTAAACAATTATTACTGAGCTCACTGGAGTTACACAAAAAGCCAGTGTTCAAATATATCTAATTCCCCCTTTAAACCCAATGTTTTTGTATTACAGTTTTTAAAATGTTTCTAAAAGTCTCTAATGGGGGCATGGATTGTGTGTATGCATAAGATATGTGTGTTTGTATGCCTGCAAGAGCGCATCATGATGCAAACTTTACATATCCAGAAACACAGAGACAATGGAAAAATATGGACTCAGTGTGTAAGTAAAACAAGCTTGGTGGTGTAAATGTCTTTGAGACAGAAAGGTGAGAACAAGATAATAGGACAAGAGGCACCACCCAGTCCTTGCAAACATGGCTGGGATAGCTCCATATACCCTGAGAGCAAAAACAAGTATCTGTCTGTGCTCCCATTGCCGGCGTTGTCTATAATCTATTAACACATCAGTGAGCCACACTCTCGCAGGGTGAAACGTTTCTTCTTTACAATGAACATGGACACTATTGTTTATTTCGGATCAATCCTACATGCACCAGAAACACTCACTAGAGCACCAAATCCACAGCTGACAATAATCCTCAGCAAAAGCACAGTTTACTCTTGTTTTAGAGATATTTGCTAAAACTCTAATGGCTGGCTCCTTTAGGAAATGATTTGCCTTTTTTAAACAAAAGCATAGATTGATAGTCTATAGGTACAAACGGGTTTGGTGCACAGACAGGCCTGTGGTGTCAAAAAGAGAAGGGCAAGCATTGTTTTTGGTCTTGTTGACCATATAACATATATGGAATATCAATAATGAAAATACTGTTCAATGATCAATAGAATAAAAGACACATTTTGAAAATTATATCAAAAACATTGAAACATTCAGTACCAGTTATATTCACAGAACTACATATGCTTAAAAAAGTGAAAGGACAAATGTGTACAAACAACAGCACATATACACTTGCACACACACACACACACACACACACACACACACACACACACACACACAAACAAATATGTTACTGTTGTTGTATAGTAACCTTCAGCAACACAAACGTTTTGTCCCACCACTTCCTCCAGCCCAAGTCCAGCTTTGGATCTGGTGCAAGTATCTCTAAACTGTTGGAGATGTTCAGTAGAGGAATTAATCTCCCTATGGGGATGTGTATACATTAGGAAAACATGACTGAATTAGACTGGGATTTATATATTCCTTTTCTCATTAGTGGTATCGAGTCACTGGATACTGAATAACAAACATACTAAAAGTAGGTTTGGAAAGCTCAAAGTGTCCAGGCTGGATTCCTGCAGAGTATGCAACATAAAATTAGTGCTTTTGGGGAAGGTACAAAGGCAGCCTTGCTGAAACCCCAGTGTTGGCTTTGGAGCTATAGTTCCTTCCTGTTCATGGAAATTTTTCTACAGATAATAATGCTTCAGTTGTAAAGAAAAAATGGTATTGTGCTGACCTTTCAAGGTGGAGGAAACTATATTATATCAAAGCAAAGTGTTTAGCCCCAATTTCTTTAATATCTGAAAATGGTTTTAAAAAGAAAAGAACAATGAAAATACTTAAAAAATATACTTTTATGTGAAAAACACAAAGGAACAAGAGGGTAAATGTAATCATTTGTATTCCCAATTAAATACCAAGTATTAACATTTGTTGAAGAAGTGATGTTTGGTGCATAGAAGAAAAATATCCAGGAAAAATAATGTAATACTGGTGTTTCTCAGTCCCAGTATATAGCAGAAAGTAAAGCAGTACGTGCCTGACTTGTTTGGCTCAATGTTGACCAATGTGAAGATATGCTGACCCCTGCTGGACATAAGGATTCATGGCTCCTGGAAATCGAGACGTATACTGAAACCACTGCAACACTGCTTAAGAAGGCAATGAGCTTCTCTTGGCTGTATAATTGTTGTATTATCCTTGTCCTAAAACTTGAAACTTGGCCTTTAAACAACTTTTTTTAAATTTATTTTAAGCAATTTAAAGGCAAAATCAGTATATGTCCCTTTTTTTTCATCACACATTAAGGATGGCTCTGTTCTATTCAAGTGTCCCAGTGAGCCACAACAGTGAGAGTGAGCCAGCATGAACAATACAACCATCTTTAATTTTATTATTTACACCTGTGCTTTGTTAAAATATCCTCTGATATTTCTGCTTTTAATATCTAATGCTTCATTCAGACTAACTGGAGCATTTTTTTAATGAGTACAAATGTTTTATCGATTAACTAACATCAACTCAACATTGAGGCCTAAAGAGAAATATTTTTAAAAACTAGATTTTTAGAAAATGGCAATTTCAACCAATCTAGAACTTTTTTTCACAATAACTAGAATAACTTTAGGACAGTTACTTAATGTGCTTTGGCTTACCTCTTGGCTGTGTGAATAACAATGCTTATTTGCATATATGCAGTAAGTACGACACAGATGGGGTTGGTGTAACTCAGCAGTAAAGGAAGTACATTTTCTTCATAGGCTTTAAACTGTTTTAATTTTTCATTAAAGAGACCTACTCTTGATATCCTCTCTACAAAGTGATTTTTTTTTAATTGGAAGAATTTATATTAACTAACTGAGAAGCCACAAAGTGTACATTGTAGACAAATGCATTATTATGATTTTTTTGTTTGTTTGTTTGTTTGTTTTTTAAATTTTTTGGCTGATTGTGAGGAATATCCTGAATTTGTTCTATGTTCATCACATTCATCACCACTAGATGCCACTCATACAACATTACAAACTGACCAGACCTGAAATGAAACTGGCTACAGCAGCACTGTGTCGCCTTAACAGTAGTGTCTTTATTGCACCAGCTAGTGCTGCCGTTAATAGGCACAAACTGTCAGAGAGCTGCCGTCAACTCACTGTGGGTGAACTATTCCATGTCCGCATGCCATTTTTTGTTAAATTAATTAAATTAATTAAATGGCGCCTCACTTTCAGTGCAGCCAAAATGCACATTGCTTAGAAGTTGCTTTCCTTGAAATAGGGTGTGCAAGAGTGGGCACAGACTGTGTGTGAGAAGGCAGCTCATTAGCTGTTGAGGTCCAGCAGATTGACTGGTTTTTCCCAGGCGAGCAATTTTGGGAAAGTCACCAACATGGCCAACAGCTGCAACTCTACATGAACCTGATGAAAACTCTTCCTCTCCTCTCCACATCTCTGTTTTCAGCTACGGTACTTTGTTTGCCTGTCCCATCAAACTGTCCCGGTCTGTACTCACATCTGTACTCACATCATTTTGTGGTTCAACTGAATAAAAGTGAGTTCTGTCTGTGATGTGTGATAAGGGTATGTGATAAAGGATAATTTCATAATTAGATCTCATGATGGTGTGTGTATTTTGATTCAGCATTTGTCCCTAAATGAGCACTGTGGAAAAGATACTGTTAACTGTGTTTTAGCAAAGAAGAATGATTAGAATGTGTTTGACAACAGAAAATCCACTTTTATGTTCATTTGAATAAAACACTGATTTGTAAACAGTTTTCCACCCCTTCCAAACTGCACTCTTAGAGATTGTTACATGCAAAAATGACACAATATCAGATAGTCTTTATTGGGTTTTCATGTCATACTCTGTGAGTGCTGCAGAAATACTGGCCATGTCTCTTTTGAACCATTAAGTTCGGCTTACTGCACATTTCAAGTCACATAATCTGTACTTTGTGATTTAGCCTGATTTATGGATGAAGTAAACACATAAAAGCATACTGTTAAATCAATGGAATCATACATTTTAACATCGGGGGAAATGGCTGGTGTTAACACATTGATCTGAAATGCAAACATTTTAAAGCCCAGATACTGTATATCACAAAGAGAATAAATAGATCTATTTTATAGATTATCTGCACATGTGTATTATCCTTTGATATAAACAAGTCAAATTAGCAAAACAGAAAAAGCACAACTGCATTTGAATTCCTGTCAAAGGTACTGGAATATATACAGATAGGAATATTAAGCAGATTGCTACTGTATATTACAAACAGAGTGATCTCACAAGCCCTTATTGTATGTCAGTGAGATTCTAGTGATGTGATCAATACTGTGTAATTAAACCAGGTTCACTGATCAATAGTTTGGCAAGTACGGATATCTATTTGGGGATTTAAAAACAAAAACAAAAAAAAACTGAAAACAGGAAGTTAGACTCAGTGTAAACATGCCATGGTACTGAATTCAGCAAACATGCACACAATGAACTACAGGTTTGTTTAGGACATGAGGTCACAGACGTAGCTACTGAAGAAGACTTCACTGGCTGACTTCAGGTTCTAGAAGAAGAAATCCGGTTCGTGAAGAGAGGTGGACTATGCTGTAGCTCCACAAAGTCTTACAGTGGATGAGATGTCTTGGTCTTCTGATCGCCCTGTTATCATAAATGGCCAAGTCTGTTAAAGCAGAAGACAACAGTTTTATGTAGCCGGGTCAAGTAATGAAATTACAGTTTCCTAAGGGGAGTTACTGAAACTCTCCCTGGTGCAGTAAGGTGTTGTTGAGTAAGTGCCCAGTGGGTGTCGCTATAATAGTTGTATACATGCAGTGCTCACCCACACCTGTATGAGGGCGCATCTGTTGTGACGTCATCACAGGCGAGCGTCCCGCGGGAAAAAGAGAGAAACAGAGACCGAGAAGGAGAAAAAGAGAGAAACGCAGGGAAATACAAAGCTCCGTGACGGCGTAAGTGTCTGACAGAAATTATATGAAGTCTGTATGGGTTACAGGTTGTAGTTCTGTGTTATTTGACAACATTGTGAATTTGGCTTGTTCAGAGGGGAGACAACACTGTCTACGACTTCGGGGTATTTACTCCAGAATTCCGGCATCTTGAAGTGAGTTTGAGTTGCTTCTAATGTGAAGTCTGAATATATTGTATCTGGAAAGTTATCTGTTGATATAGTTGTACCAGATTGTGCACGGATAATTTTGAGTGTATGTGCTGTTAGGAATAAGTCCACTACTGTTGTCTTATTTTTGTTCGACATATAAAAAAAGGGACTGACTATTGTTATTTAAACCCTTCTGTTAAGTAAAAACCAACTTCAACCAAAATTAATGCTGTCCTATTATTTGATAACAAGGGCAGTCGGGAAATAGGACCCACATTTGTTTTGGAGCTGTATGTGTTGGTCCGAAAACCACACACCTGGCCACATCCCAGCCCCAACATTTATTAGTAAAGAGACACATCAAACACATCTTTCAGAATCCCCATGAATTGTATCAGTCCTGAAAAAGATCTACATTTGGTGCAAACAAAACAAATTTAACTGAGGTATTTAGTTTTATGTCATTTCTAAACATTGGATTAGCCATTTTACCTTATAAGACGCTATAACCTGCTAAAGTGAAAAAATAACCCCTAATAAAGTTACATCTTCTTACCAGATTGACCGGGTGTACAAAGCTGTTCTCGAATCGGTCATCCTGCAGAAGTTGTCTAAGGTGAGATATGTAGCTCGATGCAAGTCGAAGCGTGTCCAGTTTGGACAGTTTGGTGTCCGCTGGTACCCAGGGCAGGCTGGTTTTAAGTCTGGAGAAAGCTTTGCTCAGCACTCTCATCCGCGCCCTCTCCCTGGCATTGGCCGCGTTCCTCTGCAACTGCCGCGCATCTTTCTGACGCGCCCTGGAGAGTCTGCGCTCATGTCTCATACATCCGTCCACGCCGTCGTCCTCCAACTCGTCGTCCAAATACCGGTTGGAAGTACAGCAGGTCATTTTCCGCGCGGTCTTTTGCAAAGGGTCTGCAGTTCTTCTGTGACATGTCTCATAGTCCTCAGCATCGCTTACTGCAGAGCCAGTGGACATGGCGGCTTCACCTGCGACTTGGAGGCAGACAGGAGAGGCCCTTTGCGGACAGCTTTGACTGAACAACGTGATTAGCTTTTATAAAACTAAAAGAGTTAACAGGCCACCACAGTTTCTAAAATAAACCTTATTTGAAGTTCCCAAAAATGAAAAACCATCTGGCATGAGGTCAAGTCTCACAATCGCGGTTCTCTCTAAAAATGACTAAATGAATATAAATGCCTGCTTCCCGTCTGATTTAAGTGTCCTGGACTTCTGTACATCACTACAGTTTTTTTGTTCGAACATTCCTCCTCCCCCTTTTTCTCCAAGCCACCGTGACCTCAGTGTGACCATAACTCTGTTTCCCTGTGCAAACTGTTAAACACTTTGCTCATTTGCAGCTCGATGGCTGCATTAAGCCTTGTACAGAAATAACTTGGTAAATCCAGTGGGAGCTGTAGTGAAACTGCAGAATAACTTTTAATTATACTAAACAGAGATACTCTCTCCAATGTGGTGTGTTACAGGAGTAATGCACCTTTTGGACTCATTGCAATGTTTTTAAAAACTGGAGTCACCCTCAGTTGCTATTAGTGTAATTCAAAAGCCAAAAAGACACTTGTGGCATTTTTTTCTGCGACTGAAATCAAATATTGTTCGGAAAGACGGAACTGCTGCAGAAGTTCCCACAGATGTGTTGCACTTGTAGGTTGCTTTGCAAAGTCTGGACACTGTGCTACCATTCCATCATTTGAAGGCTATCATCTTGTTCTTTTCTTCTACACAGCCTGTAGCTTTTTAAATAATTTTTGGCTCCTTATCTTGCTACATAATAAAACACTGAAAAGGCTTGTGTAGTAACATGGCTTTTTCCAACACTGCCTTTCTCCAGTACAGATAAAAATGTGTTGCTGTAAGTAATCATCAGAAGTTTAGACACCTGTAGAAATTGTTTGCATACATTTTTAAGGTGTAATTTACTTCCACCACTGAGGGAAAAAACAAGTTAACCTATTACTGTTTCCCTGAAAAGGGCTTCTTTTATATGAAATGTATAATGAAGTTTTTGGTGACTCTGGCAGTTTGTATCAGTTAAGGTTATTCACTGCACTGCTGCTTAAATGTAAAAAAAAAAGACAGGAAAAATGGGAGTGCTCTAATACTTTTGACTGATAGTGTATATAGTAAACATTCCCTTGGTCTGTCGGTCCCACAGATGTGTTTTGGTAATAGAAATGTCCTGAGGACCTTATCAAAAGTGTCTAATCCTTTTCTGGTTTCACAGAGGGATTGGGTTTCTGCAGATGGAGCAGCCTTTCACACGCAGCCTGTGTGCAACAGCACCAGCTGTTATTGGTTCCCATGACATCTGGAGCGTTGGCATGACAAGGGTGTGGCAGAGGCAGCGGGGCACCATCTTCATTCCCATAGTACCGCATTAGTTTTACTGTGCATTTTTGCATGAGACCATACAGGTCAGACAACGTAGCTTGCAGAAAAGAAGAAGGGACTATGATGTTCTAGGCCTTACACAATGCTGCCAGATTACAAATCTAAATGTGCTTACTACCTAGAACGTTTCAGAGAAAGAAACACTGTATTTGCTGTACCAGGGGAAACTGGATCAAGTTTGAAGTAGTGGAAACCCAATTTCTCAGTAAAAATAGAAATTCTGTGTCCACACAGTATTTACTTTCTCATAATAGTCCCAGAAAATCCCAGGTCCCAGGTTTAACCCTTACTCCATAAGTGTGAAATTAAGATTTTCTTTTCTTATAAAAATATAAAAACCCTGCCAAGGATGAACCTAAATGCAGCTGAGATCCATGCTTGAAGTTGGTAGCTGAATGCCAGGGTCACTATAGGGGAGGAATTACTACGTTAAATGCTTTACTGTACTGTAGCAGTTCCCAGGATGGTGTATAATTTCAAGCAGCACTCTGGCTTGAATCTCATGTTAGTGAGCTCCTATTATGTTCAGTCTTTAAACATGTTTATCACATATTGATGTTCCAGTTCAAATTTTCATTGCCATAAAGCTTTTCATTGTCACTTTGAACTGCTGTGCAGTTTTCCTCAGCTCATGTTTCCCTCTTTCCATGACCAGGAATACTCCAAGGACACATTGCCATGCTTCCCACAGTCCTGCTCTTCAGTGCAGTTTTTACAGTACCTGACATCAGCAGGACCTTGGATGTATCTCAGCTAATCCTTGGATGTCAGAGCTTCAGGCATGCTGCCATCTCATCCCCTGACTCTCCATCCATCAGTGAGGTGAACGGCTCACTGACACACTTGAAGGCACAAGCTAAGGGACACAAAAGGGTACTGGCTATGTGACACATATTTCAGCTGTTTCACTGACTGTCAACAAGAAGCAGGTTGACATAAAACATCCTACTTATTTGTCATTCTAGAGATGTAGCTCCTCAAGTAAAAGTAGAAAATATTGTCCAAAACATTAGTGTAATTGATAGTTACATGGTTATTGTAGTCGCCCTGGGAATAATTAGGTTCAGAGCCAACAGAAATAAATATCACTTTAAACTTGACTTGAAGGGAGAGCTAGAATTTGTCTATCAGCAAAAACCTTTAGGGGTCACAACCTCTGCTGGGAGAAGCAGAGGAACAGGTGCAGGCTCATGATGTCAGAGGCCTTTTTCTGTTTACCTCCTGACCTCCTGTGATTCCCATGATTGCCACTGAAACAGGTTGCAGCAGATGAAGCAGCAGCAGTGAAGAAGGAAGAACACAAATGTATCGACCATTGTGAAGCTTTAGAAGTTTTACTGTGTCATGCATTAAACCATTCCCAGCCTGTATGGACTTTAAAAAAACCCACAAGTTTGCACCCGATCTGAATGTTGTCACACCAGTCAGTGGCCCGTTATCACTTGTTTTCAACAACGTAGCCCATTTATGGCTCAGTAGGAACCAACTTTGCTTAATAGTGGACTTAAGAGATTGTTGTGGCCACTAAAGGTCCTCTAATATCTATCAAAGAAAAGCACCTACTGAGCATCCGCTTACTAGTAGGTGGAGCAGAGACCTATTGACAAATAAGTCCTGATAAGTTAACATGTGATACCAGGCCACTAATGATGTGACAAATCTGATTTGACTTTTTCCGTTTACTGCAATACAAAGATCCAATAATTAATAAATGTAATTCATATAATTTAAATTTCACACCTGTCTATAACAGAATAACTGTTTCAATTTACCAAAATGATTAACAAAAAGTTTGTTACAGGGAAAGTTACTGCAAGGCACTCAACTGAAACCATATACAATAATTTAAAGATCTGTGACATGCAGCAAAGGTCCCCGGCTAGAATCAAGCCATGCACATTACACTGCAGCCATTCTCCTACCAGAGCCCTCCATCACAGTCTCCTTTGAGAAAACACTCCTTGTGTGATGCACATTGGGGAAAATCAGCTTTGACGTTTTGCTCAGAATAACACAAAACATGAACTCACCCACATCTGGGAGATTTTCTTGGCTTTTATTGCAGTATTAATTCTATCACAAATCAGTTTCAATAAACACTAAAACTGAATGAAAACTGAAATGCAGCATTAGTTTTGTGCATAAAAAATTAAAATGGCTCATTTTTAATTCATTTTATGTTTAATAAGGTGGAAGAAGAGAAGTGAAAGCTCATGTTTAATAAATGAAAGCTCACATATTTCACACAAAGAAGCAAAAGCAACTGTGTAATAGATGTATGGCAGCACTACATACACACACACACCATGAAACTACATTACATTCTACAGTACTGTGGGTCACTGGTAACTTTAGTGCCATATACTGGATAAAACATTTCACAGTAATACCACATACTATGCAACTATATTCAGTATTCAACTATTATTCACATTCTTTGAAACTACATAATAGACTAATCAATGAAGTGTGCTTAATTAAGTGACCAGCTTCAGTATGTGTGACCAGCAGATACATTTAAGCTTTGACAATGGCAAACTCTTGATATAATGAATTACATTGTGAAGTAGTCATATACAGTTATATGTATATAGATTATTAATGTATGGAGTGACAATTCCGTTTGTGAAATGATGTAATCGCTATGTTTACATGTTATTTGGCTCACCCTCTTCACTTTTTTTTACACTCTATGGCCTTCATCAGTGGAACCCACCGAGACACACGGTGTCCTTTAGTTTTGGTCTGGCACAAGCTCGGCCACGTGCCGCGTTTGATGTTCACAGGACCGTCATAATCGTCGGCTTCCGAGGTGATCTCCATCTTCTGGATGATGAGCTTCAGGAGGTTGTGCTGCTTCTCCAGCATGCTGGACATCTCTTTCATCCTAGAGAACAAACAGTCATATCCTTCTTTAACATGGTCACAGCCACTCAGTCTTGGAACCACTAGATGGCGCACATGCATCAAAAACAGCTATTAAGTTGTCCTTTTCCACTATTTTAAATTATTTTCCACACACCTTTTAGTGCGCACTCTGCATGAACCACTTTTAACCATTGCATGACTTATGGTAATTAATTGCATTTGTGGTACTTCTCTCTAAGGTGACTATGCTACTTTTATTTAAGTGGACAATCTGAGTACTTCTTTCACCACAGTTTGTTTTACCTGCTTTTGTGCTTCACAAGCTCATTCTCTATCAGAGTGCATTTCTGTGATTTGGACTGCAGATGACTCCAAACATCATTTTTCTCCTCTTCCCCTGAGATGAGTTGGTTTATGTAGCGCTATAAAACAAGTGAGCAAGATCAAGGCAGATGTCTAACTGCTATAAGTTACAAAGAAAATAAATGTTGAATAGCTGTTCACTGAGCATACCCTGGAGCACTTGCGATTGGGGTAGATAGTGATGGAGGGTTTGTCGACCCTTTTCATAAACCAATAAGGGAGCTTATCTTCCAGAGCGGTGTGGAGGTCAATCTGAGGTCAAAAGGTCAGATTTTGACAGCCTCTGCTGATCATTACTTAATATTGTTACATTAAGTACATGTCACTTCTCGCAAAAATGTTGCCATATTTGCATTTGTTGTGAATCAAACAGGTTAGAGTTTTATTTGGATTTTGCTACATATTTTGAATGTGTGGTTGTCCACAAAGTACAGTATAGCCATGGCAGACTGGGCAAGCACAGAGCAAGCAACTTAAAAGATGTTTCATGCTCTGAAAAGGCAACATACATTTTAAAAGAGAAAACCTGGGAACAGACTGTTTTCACACATACCTGCATGGCAATTCTCTTTAACGAAGCATTTCTTTGTACTTCTGCAATGTCTCCAACTGCTAAACCAATCTACAACAACAAAAGCTTTTATAATGAATGTCAGATATTCAGCTATTAACATCAACTCACACCTTTAATGAGAGAAGTGGAGCTGTTCATAAGTGCAAGGAAAAGGAATCAAAGCACCGGAACAAATATAATATTTTATAACAAAAAATAATGTAGCAAAAAGAACTAATGTGTAGATGGAAGGTCACTGTTCACAGTCAGGACATGCTTACCAGCAGGTTCACCAGCAGTATTGGCATGAGCAGAACAAAGTTCACAAAAATGAAGTAGGTTAAGAGACTGAACGGAAGCTCATGTTTTAGATAAGTATCAAGGAAGTTATTCTGGTAGTTCAGTTCCCCGACCATCATCACAAAGGTCTGCATCACTGACAGTGGTACACTGTCAAACTCTTTCTAAGGGTAGACAAAAAGGACATTTATTATGGTTAAATACAGCAGGGCTTATACATGAATTAGCTTGATATTCTCCTACCTGGTTTAGCATTAGAGCATGAAACGCCAATCCAAATGCTAACATCAGGTACAAGAACAGCATAACAATCCGGACCAGTGTCTTCATGATCTCCCCAAACATCACAACATAGATACCAACACCCTCAAACCTGAAGAAACAGCAGATTATACCAAACTGTGGCTTTTGCACCATGAAAAATATATCATGGGGCATAAGAGGAAATGAGGCATTTAAATCAGAATGAACAGTACCTCTGGAGATAAAGGAGAAATCCAACCCAGGAGTTGAAAACTGCCACTGCCCCTGCTTGCCAGTGTAAAGAACCCTCTGCATTGAACATGATGGGGATGATGAACAGAAGAGAGCAGACGGCCGAGAACCAGTCACACTGGTTGGAAAAATCCTTGAAGTAATTCCAGCGCTTTCAAGTGATAAGAGAAAAATACAAAATAATTTAACAAGGAGACAAAGTTTCTTACCCAGTGTTCCATGCCTGAGTAGCCAGTACAGTGTTTCACTTAGATAATCATGTGTGACACCATTTGAACTGTACATTTCTGAACATGGAATGTGATGTGGCAGTGTTTCTTATAAATGTGGTCAAATGAGGTAGGGTAAAGGTCTGACCACGGGCATTCACTGATTCTCCAAATCTGTGTAAATCACCACACACACACACACACACACACACACACACACACACACACACACACACACACACACACACACACACACACACACACACACACACACACAGTGACTGCTAGTGTATCCACTAGATTTATAAGCACAAGTTCTATGTGTGGTAATGACTCTTGCGTAACAGTACCTGTTGCGTTATCTGCACCAGTTCCTTCGCTATGCAACAGATGTTCATGACAAAGACCATCACCATACAGAAGGACAAGAACAGACTTTGCTGTGAAATAACAAAATTAAGACTTAACTTAATTCAGGGATATATACTGCATCATAATCATGTTTATAACTGTGCTATATAGGCACTTGATTCATTCACATGCAGCTATTTTTTTAATACTGATCACTGTCATTAGTACCTCTAGGAAAGAAACAGGCACCATCATGATACTGTGCTCGCCTGTGTCAGTAGTGTTCATAGTAGGCCTAAGAGTCACCATCAGGTGAGTCAAAGGCAGCAAGCCTAACAGGTACATGAACATGTTGAGCAAATGAGCTTTGCTCCCATATGCAACCCTGTGGATGAAAAAGAAAGACACCTAGAGCAGTTATGACATTAGAAAAGTGACATTCAAAGTAAATGATGCAATGGTATTTTGGAATAGAGGGAATCATGCTTCTTGCAATCTGAGCAGCAGTCACAAACTGTCAAATAAAATCACTCAGGGGTTGAATTACACATACACACCACTTCATTGCCAGGTACTTTTTGCAGACAGGGTGGTTGAGGAGCTCAATGCGGTTGTACTGCGCCATCGCCTGCAATAAGAGTAGCAAAACAGTCTGCTCTTAACCACACATACAAGCAGGAAACAGCAGCCTGAGCTAAAAAGAGGTTTAAAATATGTGCATATTCTTGATCTCCACAGGAGTATAGTAGGATCACATCAGCAGGGAGAAACATGCACCGTTTTACTATGTTGATCAAAGATTGTGTTTTGTAATATATTAAATAATGCAGTGACACTAGTGAAGGAAGTGGTGGTTGCTATGTGGATGACTAACAATTACATAACATCTTTTGTTCTTCTGGCAGAGTTCTTCAATAAAGCCTGGTAAATTTGGTCACTCATAAAAGGAAATTAGTTCAAAGTTAATTATAATATAATCCAGTCTTATATGAATTTGCAGTACAAAGGTGTGCTTTTTAAGTTAGTGTTTGTCCAAGACAATCACTAATCACACATGGCACTTGGTAAAGGATGATATGGCATTGTGACCCTTCCTCCACCTCCCCCGATACATCCACTACAATGCACAATAAGAGATTGAGCACTACGACAGCCAACGGCAGTGGGTATTGAAAGTAAAATCTCAGCCTCAGACCTTGCATATATAATTGTCACTGTAGAACAGTGGATGGTGAAAAGTGTCTCCACTATCCCTTAACAGGCTTATCCTCATGCAAAATAAGTGCACTCGGCTACATGAAGGTGAGGAGTTAAGTTTACGGTCAGTCACTGCTCATCAGTCATGGGGCAGCGGTGTATTTGCATTGTGCTACATTAGTCATATTCTAGAAGGAAGCTGCTTACATTGAGGGCAGCCAGTGGCTGATACGTTCCAGTCTTGTCACTCGACTTCTTCACTGAAATGGGGGCTTGGAGCCATGTGAAATCATATTCAATCTACAACAAATAAAGAACTGCAGTTATTTCCTTGTATAGTAGATATAGTACTTTATACATTTTGTATATATAGTAGATATGCTAGAGAGTGTTTTGTATAAGTTGTAGCTGAATTACATGGTAGTCAGGACTGTTGTGATCATCATCTGATTCCTTCACACAGCGGTCCAGTAGGTGCTATTGAAGAAAGTAAAAAATAATGTGACAGACAGCGTATCCTGTATACAGTGTATGAGGCGAGTTAATGTGCACACACACACACTTTTTGATAGTGTGTTTTTTTTCTAACCTTGCAGGTCTCAGGCAGGAACTCTATCATATCTAGTATGGGACATCGCTGGCTTGAGTTGTGTTTGAACAGCTGTAAAGCCTCAGCACATCTGGTAGATGAAATACAAAAAAAATAACCTTAAAACCAGTAAAAAGTGTAGACATTTTAAAAACTGTGTCTCCAAAAGTAAACTAGTGATTTGTGGTACTACTGGAGTCTAAATAATGGTATGGTCACATAAAAACATTTCAACTTCAAATTTTGTGCTGTTGAAAAAGTTGTAAAAGTTATTTTAAACTTGAGCCTTTTCTTTTACATAACAGTTTTAATAACCCACCTCTCACTGTCAATTACAGTATTCACCACATCTTTTTTCCCATTTTGCAAAGCTTCATGAAGGAATGAAGTGTCATTCTTGTTTAAGATGAGCTCTGCTCCCCGAGCCAGCATGAGCTTGACTGCAGCCACATGTCCCTCTCTTGCTGCAACATGGAGTGCAGTGTTCTGAAAGATACAAAAATAACAGCACGCAGTGCACTGTATTTATTATAGGACATTAATTATTAGTGCCCTGGTGTTTGGAAACCAGCTGAACATATCATTCATAAATGACTGAAGGCTATAGTGTGAAAATAGTAAACAATGGTATTTCATACCCCATCCTCATCTGTTTTATCCAGTAACTTGGGATTGGCTGACAGGAGAATGTCTATAGTATGTGTGTACCCTTCAGATGCAGCATGATGCAGACAAGTCAAACCTTTGTAATCACTGCACACAGGACAAACAACAAATAAAACAAATTAAACTTGTAGACAGATGTATGTAGAGCAAGCGCTGCAGGTTTGCAAGTATGTCTACACAGTGTATAGATGAAATAATAGTACAACATGCTGTTTTGTTTGTGACCGTTCAATCATTTTTTGGGGGGTAACCTGTGAAAGAGGGCTCCTTTGCGCAGTAGCAGCTGTACCACCTTGGTGTGTCCCCCTTTTGAAGCCAAATGAAGAGGTGTCAGGCCCCGCTCATCACCTTCATTTAGCAAACGAGAGTCTGTAATGGACTCTAGCAGTCGCTGACATGTATTGATGCGTCCATACCTTAAGGAACAGAGATTAGGAGAAGCATTAGGCTGTGGAAGAACTTTTAGTCTTAAGATCTGATTATCTTTTAAGTAGAAACACTGTGTGCAAAGCCCAGAGAACAAAGCCAGAGCTTTGAGGCATAATACAGCACATTTCCTCTTGGTGAATTATTTTTGTTTACAGACACCTAATGTTATTGTTAAAAGGCATGAACCTTTAGTTAAAAAGCAGGTAGAGCTTGGGGTGTTTTAATAAATAATGGTGCTGTAAACTACAAGGAGTTAAACCTGTATCAGAAGTTATGCTATGCTCTTTCTTCACCTCAAACTTTTAAAGTTAGCAGCAGCACTTTTGTCAGTGCACAGGGACAGGTGGGGAAATGAGGTGTCTAGAAAAGTTAAAGTATGACATCATACAGGACATAGTGACCATCACATCTTCTCTAGCACTAATGAAATTGGCCTACAGTACAGGGTGGAAAAATCAATATCAAAAATAATGGCTGTCCACTCATTCCACACTATCAATAACATTTCTTTACATGTTTCTTGTTAATTTAATTTCAACTTTGTGAGAATTCCTTTGGATAACTGTGTATTAGGTATGTGCTCCAGCTGGGGGAGCATGATTCTTGAATAACTAGAGAAAGTTTTTGTGTTTAAACTGTTTATTTGAACTGTCTCTACCCATTGGCTGGAACTGCCTTATGATGTAAGATAAATTTTAGCGTAAGCTGACAAAGTAATGTAGTATCATATTACACAGAGTAACTAGAGGAACATTTTCAGAATGATCCTAAGCTACTAGTGAAGCTGATTAAGACAAGGATGATGTGCAACTGCATTAAACCCTAATAAAGCAATTTCTCAAAATAAATTAGGAGATTGTGTGTAGAAAGTAATGGCTCTAGCTTTTTACCAGCAATTCCATGGGATCTATTATAAAATATAAAACACTAACATATAAACAAAGAGCATACATGTTGCATACCACATTAGTCAACAGCAGTGACCTTACTGGTACTTTCATTTAAGCAACTTGGAGCAAAAATCAAGTCAAATCAGTGATGTTTAGTTCACTAGTATGGAAAGTGATTCCCTTGGGAGCTGGTCAAACTCACTGAGCAGCAAAGTGGAGGGCAGACTTCTTGTCCTTCGACTTGCATTTGAGACCGACCTGCCCTGAGAGGCCCAGCATGTTCTTCACTGAGTCATGGATACCCAACCTACAGGCGTAGTGGAGTGGGGTGCAGCCTTCATTGTCCTCACAACTCAGCAATACCTTCACACTGTTAAGCTAAAAGTTAAACATGTTAAACACCTTGTATTGATACATTACTGTAGGCCCATATTAAGTATTGCACAGATGCATTGAGCATTCTGCAGCAGTCCTGCAAGCATTAATGTATGCTCTAAACCTGCATACATCAACTGTCCACTAGTGCTCATTTTGAAGGCTTTGGCTCATTGTAGTTTTTGGTTAAGTTTACATTGTTTTAAATAATTATCTGGCTCAGTGAGAGTGTAAGGAACCTTGTCATCTGCCTTGAATTCATGCAGCTTTGATCAAGGACAGTACAGTTTCTAGTCTTAGTGATATCTTTGTCTAAGCCACATATGGTGCATTTGGTAGGCTACAAACAGACTACACTGACAAATGTACCTGCAGTACTTCTTCTGGGAGATTCTTCAGACCCTTGGGCTGCAGAATGGCCAGGTGAAGGAAATTGCAACCATAACTGTCTCTCACATTTACATTTGCCCCTAAAAAGATTGCAATAAATACTGTATTAGGTTTTTTTTTTTTACAAATTATGCAAGCATTGCTTGAGGAGTTACGAAGTACAGTACTTAGGCTCACCTTTTGACAGAAGCAGAGCCACAGTTTTCCATGCTCCACAGCTCGTAGCCAGCAGCAAGGGAGAGTTTCCTTTACAGTCAGTGCTGTTTAGGTCTGCACCCTGAGGAGAAAGTGCATTAAAGTGTTGTCTCTTTCAAGGGTCTAAGGACACAGGGTGTTGTTCACTGTTAAAATTGTAAAGACCTTTGAGCATAGGCAGAGCCTGGGATGGCCAGGGATGGCATTGGCCACCCCCATTTGAGAGCCCCCCCCCCTTGCCAGAGTCTAAATGTGATACTTGTCAGTATTAATGAATGAAAAACCAAAAACAATGACAAGTTGTTACATCAAATCAAACTAAGATATTTCCAGTGCTTTATAGTTAATATCTGTCAAATTAGTTTTACTTTACAACATGCATGCAAAATAAATTAGCAATACACCAAGCCCAAAACCTTGGTGGATCCATTGGTAGAGAGCCTCTTTCAATTTTATATTCTGCCGTCGAATAGTCTCTGGTGAAAGCTGATGTCAGTCTCTGTAGACTAATTCATAGTTTGACATCTGATATACTCAGGGTATACAAGTTTATGTTCTGCTCCAGTGTTTGCTAACAAAATGAGCTGACAGGAAATAAACCTTTTCCTAGCCTGTTTAAACAGGCTATAAAGTGCTACAGATGGTGACAGATGGTCTACAGGGAAATGGCAGCACTTTTAACCTTCGCAAGATGTGTTTGAAATACTAATGCTATTTAGTGGTGGCAATGATTACAGATAAAGTGGCAGGATGACCGAATTACAAAATCCAAAGAGTATAGATAGTCCCCATCAAAAATGCAAAAGTTGTTGAACAAATGCAGTTTTTCCATATTTGATGCATTTTCTTGCACTTAAGGCAACAGATTAATAACACAATCCATGATACTGATGTCCTTCGCCCGATTGCTGGCTGGGATTGGCTCCCGCCCCCCCCCCCCCCCCCCCCCCCCCCGCCGACAACGAGGTGGAAAAGGCAAATGAATGAATGAATGATACTGATGTTGGAAATCTCCTTTGCATAACAGGTGTGGGGTGTGTTTGTGTATATTTGTCTGCCTTATTTACCAAAGAAATTAGGTACTCTGCCAGGTCTGCATGGTCAAATATAGTAGCCCTGGAAAAGTAAACACAATTGCTGTAAACCAACCACACAACACATGATTTTCTGAGGTCAGATATCAACTAGGGACAGGCTAAATCAAATTTATCTTTATCAGAGCATGATAACAACCAGAATTGTCTTTGTGGCTACACTTTTAACTCCAGGACTGTAATGGTTCATTTAGTGACATTTTAATAACTGTATCCTGGTATTTTGGTGACATTCTTCAGGAAGAAAGAGACTACAGCGAATCTAGAATCAATTCTAGATTATTATCCATTTAGTATTTGTACTTTATGTTGTGAAGATAAACCAATAGTTCTAAATTTTGGAATATATACATATTTGCCAAGATTTGTCATTTCTGTACAGCAAACAGGAAGCCACAGTCTAGCTCAAACAGGGGTCTGTCAGTAGTTATCAAAACACACATACTGCATCTGTATGTCTAAAGCTCTGTAACACTAATCTGTACCAAAACAGAACATTAAGAAAAACAGTTTGTGAATTTACAGGAGATTACTTACCAAACAAACTTGACATGATCAATAGACTGAATACTGTCAGTATCAAAATGGAGGCGTAGGGGAGCCCACCTGTGTAGAGGGGTCTGATGTGCCCCATCTGTCAGGTTGATTACATCTTCCACTTGGTCAAAGGAGGAGAGCATCAGTTTGACCACCTCAGTAGCACCCTGAGTGCAGGCCAAATGAAGCGGCGTGGACCTGTCATTCTGGACAGCCACAAACACTGATGCATTATGAATACAGTAAATCAGTATAATAAATATTCACAAGCTCTTTTGACACAATTAGGATTATTACGTACAGAATCACTGCCTCATACCGAGTTAGACAGAGCACATATTGTACTGTACACAGGAAGCAGCATGCACACTAATCACTCACACATGTCCCCACTATAACATTAGCAAAGCAACTTGCAGGTTTGCTGACTGAACACAGGTGTAACACAAGCCTCTGATGAACACATGACTGACAGGAGGATGCCAGCGGTTGCTCCACTCAGCTTTATAGTATAAATGGAGGCAATGTTGTATCATTCTAGCCAACTGAAGCCATTACTGTACTATTCCAGCTGTATCTGTGCCGCTAGACATAATGGTCACTCCCAGATAGAAGTGATAACACTAACCTGCTATAAAAATACACAGAGATTTTTTTTTGTTTTGTTTGGGAAATGCTTTACAGCTGAAGGCAAATGGAATCGAGATTTAAAAAAATGCAAATCTGGCAAGTCATGAGGTGAACAGATGGAAGTTGAATAGAAGCATTTGTTATTTGTAGCCTCCAGGTGTATATTTATGATTATGTGATGCTGGTATGAAAAACAGCCAACACTTTGACAACCAAATGTCTGCCCTTCTCTATGCCCAGTTTGAAGGTTTATGAAAAGTGCAGATGCATGCAGTGTTATGTATTAAACCAACGCTGACATGTGTACCTAATCTTGTTTGTTTTGTGCCGTCAGTACCTGTTGCTGGTCGACTTTGGCCCCATTAGCGATGCAGCAGCGAATGGTTTCAAGATTCCCTCCACGAACAGCCAGATGGAGGGGACTGCTATTGGATTTGTCTAAATAGTTAATATGTGTTAAAATGGAGTAGCCCAACTCCTCTCCTGCCGAAACAAAATTAAACAGTTTAATTGTGAATAAAACATTGTATTCATATAAGGCTTGTAATGAAGGTTTTCTTTAGTTAATGCTTGTTGGTGTAAGTTTATTTGTATTTATTACTGAGGTCCATCTTATACCTTTCTACTTTCACTTTAATATCTAGCTCCTTTCATGTTGTACTGTGAATAGCCATCAGTTCCCTTGCTCAGCAATCACAGAAATATAAACATTTTGTCCCTGGACTAAACCTTTTTTAGCAGCACACCATTTACTAAGCAGACCTCCCACTGTGGATAAACACACTGTCAGTCAGCGACCTCTGTATAAAGTATCATGGACATTTTTCTGCAAAATATCTGAACTCTGTTGTCATCCAGCTGTTTGGCCTTATAAAAACCTTTTTCGTTTTTGTCAGCACTTTCAGTTTTGATGATGGATTATTCATTTCATCATACCATTCTTCAGGATCTCTTCCATGGCTTTCTTTGCACCAGAAAAGGCAGCTGCGTGAATGGGATAATGGCCGAGTTTGTTCTGTTGGCACAGTCGCGCTCCATGCTTCATCTTCGGGAGACAGGAGAATGGATGACAGACAGACATTATTCCAGTGAGCAGGCTGTCAGTTTCATGACTGTAAGACGTTGTGCATGGATGACAGTTATCCTTTAAGCGCTGATGCAGGTATACACTAAGAATGTATGAATATAGTCTGAAAGCCTTGTACATACCAATATTCTGATAGCCTCACAGTTGTTGATGGAGCAGGCCAGCATCAAGGGGTTGTTTCCAAGGTCTCCCTCCAGATTACAGTCTGTAATGCTGTAAGATACCAGTAGCTGTAGGGGGCAGAGATAAACACGATGTGATCCACCCTGTGCCTACTGTTCTCAACTCTAATACCCATGTCTGCATCCTTTACCCTTTACCAGCCAAATGCTATGGGGATAACATGATAAGTAGACTGCTGAGTCAGATATGGAAACAGCAATGGGTTTACTTTGGAATGCAGTGGCTGCTCAAAGCTCCTAAGGCATAAATTTGATGATGCAATGTTTTTGAGCCTACCATCTTTCCTGTTAGCAGGAAATCAGGATGAACTAAAACTAAAGGAAAAAAGCTTGACAAGCATTGAAAATGTAATTCACAAAGCAAATTTACTCAAATAGGCACTGTATAAAAATCTGAATATTAAATTTGATTATATTACATATCTGCAGTCCCTTCCCCCTTAGGGCTCTGAAGAATGCTGCATTTATGGCAAACATCAAATGACAAAAACACAGTTTAATGTATTTTTATATAATATCACAAATAAAAAATGTGAAGCAAACTACAAATGCGGGGAAAACAAAACAAGACTACTCTATCATGAGCAAAAATACACAGAATGCCAACCTGCTTTTCTGACTCCACTCCTACTGTACCATAAATTTTTTATAGTCTCTTAACAGAAAAACACCCAAACCAAAAATTCATTGGTCATTTTCAGTCATCACTCAAAAAGCACCTCCAAATAATCAAGATGGGGTGTGTCATTTGTGCCTAAAAAATCGGCAATGACCATGTTATTTCTGAGAAAACACCACAAGAGGAAACAAATTTCATATAAATTGCTGTTTCAACTGTTTTTCAGCCTCCTCACTTCCACCAGAATGTTGTATCCAAGGTTGACAGCCAGGTGCAGAGGGGACAGGAGGACCTTGTTGAGAATATTGGGGTTGGCCCCCAGGTCTAAAAGAGTCCTGCAGCTCTCGGCCTGGTTGTTCTCCACTGCCCAGTGTAGAGGCACGTTGCCCTGCTCATCACAGCTGTTCAGTTCTGAGGATACAAGTACATGTGAAAATATACATTGTCAGAAAGCAGGTGGGAGTGGACCCAATGTACAGACACACCAGGAGCTGAACACAAAGGAGTTTAGTACATATGCAAAAGAACGGTGGACAGAGCAAGTACTGGACGACACAGGTAAGTAGCGTGGAGAAATGGAGACTGGGGAGCGGAGAACACAGAGCCTGGGAACGAAGCTGGGAGTGCAAAGCATGCACAGTGTAGAATAGCAAGGACAGAAGCATCAGTGAACTATAAAAATGCAAGAAGCAAAAGGAAAAGGGGCGTATATGTAGTAGACTAAAATGGGAGATAACGAATGACAGGTGGATGCAATGATGGGTGATTACACTGGTAGAGACGTGACAAGCAGGGAGAGACGGAATCTGGAGAAAAACATCAGAAAAACAGAAAGCGAGATCCACAAACCATAACACACATGTGCACAAACACAAATACATAAAGGTACTTGTAAATACTGCCACCTCTTATAGTACATGTACTAGGCCAGATATTTATAAAAATCATTCATACTGTTCCATACAGTAGCTTAAAGAATGACTGTACAGTGATTCACAACATTTTACTTGTGCTGAAGTGTAAAGCAGTGACTGACGTGTGCTTACCCTGTGAAGTTATGACAGAGGTGATGAATTGGATGAGATTGACATGGCCCCCTCCAGCAGCATGATGAAGGGGGCTAGCCCCACATTCATCTTTCTCATTCATGACGTCTGGGCTCTTCCTCACCAGGTTACCCAGGAGAGTCAGGTCACCCTTCTCAGTCAACTACAGTTAAATATAAAAAGCAGCAGAGAGAGAAGGGAAGATGTCCGTTAACATACAACTCAATTTGTTCACATCTGATTTCACCACAGATTCATGATAACAAGACTAACTCTGGTAAAAGCTGATAGATGTTAACATTTATCCTTAAGTGGTTTCTGATGTTGCTGAAATATAACAGGTATTACTCTTTGTTTTATTGTCAGGCAACTCTGTCTTAAATACAACGTTATACGATACCAGATTTGTCGTTAGGTCCCTACTCAGCTCTTTACCATGACTTTCTATAAGGTTCTTCACCAGCATGAGTTAGGACCAAATTTCAATATTTTTCCTTCAACTTCAACTCCAACTATACAATGTCTACAATGCTTGGACTTGGACTACTGTACGTTGCACAATAACATCCACATAAGATCTACCACACACCAACATATGATCTGGGTAGTAAGTAATATTACAGATGTACTGATCCACAACAAATAATGGTACAGACTTGCAACTAAGATCAAATGCTAGCTGAAATTCTCCTGATGCAGCAGGGTGTCAACAGATTTGATGTATCTTCACGTTACTGAGCCAAGTCCTGAAGAAAACTGCCATTAATGAAATACCATTTGCCTGAATAACTTTCAAACTAATTATATCAATGTGATTCCAAATGCTAGGGGCAGGTCTTCATGGTCAAAGATTCATATTATGAGGGTCACTCTGTTATGGGTACATAGCTTTTAGGTGTAATGGCATTATGGAGACAGTGGTTTATGCTCTGGTGTACTGTAAGCCTCACCTCAAATACATTTAGGTTTGCCACAGCTGGATCCTCATCCTCTATGACGTATGTGTAACAACTGGTCTGTCTGACCACGTCCCTGCTGAAGTTCATCACTTAACAGACATTCAGTGGAGATGGCAATGACACGTGTCTGGGCATAAGCACAAACACACACATGAATGCACATAATTATATGCAAGCAAGAGCAAAATGCTAAAAAGAAGAAGAAGAAATCCACTATACTGTATTTTAAATCAAGTCATATACCCTGTACATAAACCCAATGAACAACATTCAGTGTTATGTGACTCAGGATAGATAACCCTATGCCATAGCATCCTCCCAACAAGAGGGGATATGGGCACAGACGACTATGGTTTTACCCAGAAGGGCATTCAGACCCACCAAATGTTTGGAAGCTGATTAGGTTCTTCACAGCTGCTGGATATTTTATTTGAGTCTGTCCTAGGCATCTTTGGGTGAGACTGAGAAAGAGCTTATATTGTATTGTATGAGGCACATGAAAATTGGAAAACAATAAATGAGATTTTTGGTAAACAAATTGCTATGTAGAATCATCAGTGGAATCCTATTGATCTTACACAGTAGCATTCCCTTGACGAACAAAGAGAGAAGCTGTTTCTCAGGATTAAAACAACACCTTGGTTTATACTGTCACTCAGAACCAAGAGTACACTTATGTACAGTACAACTTACTTCAAACACTTATGATATACACTCAGTGGCCACTTTATTAGGTACACCTGTACAATTGCATGCAATTCAATGCAATACTTCCACCTTAACATCTGTATTTATGACGTTCAAAATGTTTCAGTTTTTGGTGAAATTGTCATAAACGTATAAATTCGATGATATGTGTATTATTGAGGTCATATTTAACGGTGATGTTGTACTGGACTACATTATATTCAGAGGTGTTCCTAATATTCTTTTTTTTTTTTTAGAGGAAATACTTTAGTACAAGTGCCCGTGCAAATGAACTCCACTTTGCTTTCTGTGTGGAAACATCTTTAGGTCTTTCACATGTCTAAACTGCCTGGGGTCGTGACCTCAGGAAGCTGCACACAGTCACTGTGTTGTTCAGTAAGAGAGAGCTCCAGCACAAAACTCCCCAGGAACAACATTGTCCTTCTCAATGTAAACAGACAGAAGGCCATGTGTTAATCAGTGACCTTCAGAGGTGGTGGCAGGTGGATTCTGTCACCTGTGGACAGAGCCAGACTAGCTGCTTCCCTCTGCTAAGCTAGGCTAACCCCGTGCCGAGGTCACGATCCATCTGGTCATCTGCATTCCCTTAAGTGCTGCAGTATTAAGCTTCTTTCTCATAAAATCAAATTATTGTTCTGGTCATATTTAAAGTCTTAACACTATCACACAGCTAAATCAAATTAGACCTGTTCTTTCAGAAGAAAAACCCCTTTCTAAAAGTCAACAGTTTTGGAGTGTTGTTTTCACAATAAAAGCCCTGTTTAATACCCGTCTACCAACGTACAAACAGCAGAGCCAGCTCTCGGTGTAACCCAGTCCAGTTGAACAACAGCACAGCCTGCAGCCTCCGCAGTGAGAGCACAGGTGAACCAGCAACAGTCTGAACCAGCAACAGTCTGAACATCATCATCTTCAAGGAAAAGGGTTTACTGCAGCACGGTGGGTCAGACTGAATCAGTCTGACACAGGGGTTCCTAATAAACTGACCACTGAGTGTATGATTTACCCCCTTCCCTGGCTCAGTAGAGGCTGGTGTTCCTAATATTCTGACCCTTACAGGTTACAGGTGTAGCATTGTTTCTGAAGAAAACTAAAAAATGCAATTTCACCCATTTTGTTTGTAATAAGATATTGCCAGACATTTCCATCAAAAAAAGGTTTCCATTAGGCTCCATCAATATTTCAGTACGTCTTATACTTGCATCAGACTTGCACTTACGTCCTGACCACAATATAAAATAAATGAGTCACCACTCATCCACGTTTTTCACATTCTTTGTAGTCCAGCTAGAACTTCACACTGCGGTATGCATAACAGGATAGCAATCACCCCAGTGCAATAAATTGTCAATAAAACCACTGTATATATCTGAAAGCTCTTCTTCCACAATATGTAGAATGTATATTTACACAGTATATATATATATATATATATATTTATAAATAGATTGTTCTCTTTTTGTCCTATTCTCTGTCCCATTTGATTGCACATTCTTCCTATTTTAAATGCATACATTTTTATTTTTATTTATTTTCCTGTTGCCTTATATAATACACTGAGAGTCTCTACCAGAGTGAAAGTCCTTGTGTGTTTAAACATACTTGGGCAATAAAGCTGATTCTGATTCAGCACAAACTGGACAGTGTAGCTTCATTCTTGTCTAATTTGGTGAATTTGATAATGACACACTGTACTGTCTGTCACCCTACCCATCCCTTCCTTCCATCAGTGGTAAATAAGTATCACTGTAATTGAGTATATTTGTAAAAGCCAGATGTGCAGGAAATGCACTAATGGGCACTGGTAAACACATTTCCCAACTGACTGAAAAACAAGTAGATGTAACTCCATTTAACAGTGACATCCTTGCATGCAAGAGATTTACTTTCACAGTTTAGTCATCCATCCATCCATTTTCTATACCGCTTATTCCTGAATAGGGTCACAGGGGGCTGGAGGCAATCCCAGCTGACACTGGGAGAGAGATGGGGTCCACCCTGTACAGGTCTATCACAGGGCTGACATATATATACAGTAGGATACATTCTTGATGGTGGAATTTATTTTAAAAAAACATATATACATAAGTTACATAAAATGAAATAGATTGATTCCTAATGTTAAAGGTTTTACAAAAAAAAAAAATCTTGAATGAATTCTATTATGTTAAATTAGGATCTTCATACTTCAATGAACATGGAACAAAGTGATTATAAGCTGAATAAATGATGACTGATGAATAGAGAACACATTATACATGTGGAAATTTTAAGTGAAACACCTGCGAAAGCTAAAACATATTTTCTAGAATAAAACATTTGTCAGCATTTGAATTTTTATTTCTAATATCACTGGTGGAAAATAAGTACATTTACTCAAGTACTGTACTTAAAAAAAGTCTGAGGTATTTGTAATTTATTTGAGTATTTGCCACTTCATATTTTGACTTCACTACATCTCAGAGGTAAGTATTGTACTTTTTACTCCACTACATTATTTGATCATATTAGTCACTAGTTACTTTTCAGAATCAGATGTATAAATCAAAATTAAATATAAACATAAGACTTTATTGATCTCTGGTGGGAAATTCACAAAGGTAACTAGCAGAACTTCAAATTAAAAGCATAGAAATAATTAAACTTCCACTGCAACATTAAGGTGATGCACACAATAATACATCAATACAATACAATAATATGATAGAAATTAATGTGTAATGTGTCATTTTGCATAACAAGTACTTCTACTTTAAGTATATTTTTATACTAATGCTTGTGTACACTTACTTAACATTTTGAATGCAAGGCTTTTACTTGTAACTATGGTATCACTATTTTTACTTAAGTAAACAATCTACTGAATATCTTCCTTTACCCTCATAGCAATCAAACATTAAAGCCAATGTTGTAAGACAAAGTACTTACTGTATTTGTATGATGCCACTGTTGAGCTGAGCAAACTGAATGCTCTCCTCACCACGGCAAAAGGACTTTAAATAGTGTGGGGAGTGAACTATTTCCCAGTCTGTCTCCTGATGTAGGCAAGCCGCTGCCCTTTGTGACCAAATAACTCTCATGATGTTTCCACAGAGGAGGCAAGCTCATATTGTAATCTGGTAGGAAATTTCACAGACAATACATTAAGCAGCAAACATGATGCTGCTGTTACCCTCACAATAAGTTTTAATAATGTATGTGCATGGATGCTTGATACTATATTTAATGGAGGTATGAGTTTTAGTCTTTTACACAATAATGGTGAAAAACGTTTTGGTTGTCTTTTGTTTTTGTTTTTTGTTTTTTCATTTTATTTTGTTCCTTGGCCCTGAGGTGTGAAAGAGATAAATCAACAGGGTTTCACACAACATTTCAGACTACTTCTTGCCCATGACTGGGCAAAGCCAAAGCCATTTAATTAACCCTTGGATGCACAACCTACCAATACCTACACTCTTCCACGAGTGGGGTCAAAAATGACCCCAATTAAAATCAATGCGTTTTTGCAATAAACTAAAGACATTTCTCTCATTTTGGTTAAGATGATATATTTTGTTCAAACAAAAGAGTAATTTCATTTTTGACATGTACATTTTTTACTTTTCATTCACATTTTAGCACTTAATCAATCAATCAGGTGTCAAAACATGTTTATGTGTCCCTATATCTGGAGGACGAACAGAGAACATTCAACAGGTCTGGAGACCATAACACTGTCCACGCATATGTACACACACAAACATCTTATCTCCTTTCACTGTGTGCAGCTGTCACAAACTACTTGCTTCTGGGTGTGACCATTGCACACAGGAGTACTGCATTTCCAACAGCAATCAGTGGCTTTGCGATCTTTGTTTCTTGGACACAACTGGCACCTCTTTCTCTTCTGCTGGCCCTGTGTGCTTCTTTCCTGTGGCCGGATCGCAGCAGTTTTTGTCACTCCACACCTTCCCATTGCTTCAGTGATGTAGGTTGGTAGGGTCGGGGTACCTTCCAGTCGACTTTTCATGTGAGGTGTCACAAGCTCCTTTGAGAGCTCTGTGAGGAAGCGTCGTCGTCCATCGATGATGCCTGTGTAAAATTCAGGGTGCTGAGCCCTCAAAAATGAATAGGCATTCAGAGCGGCGACATCAATCATGTTGTACCAAAGCACCATGGGCCACCTCTGCGTCTGGCGTTTGCAGGTGTAGTTGCCAACCATCTGGTCCATAGTATCTACTCCTCCTTTGGTCTGGTTGTAGAAGAGGAT
>NW_018127924.1:1302934-1319945 GCF_001952655.1 Monopterus albus
GCACAAGTTGTTCATCCACTGTAACACAATCACTGGGGATGAATTTCTGCCTGTAGTTGACCAGGAACAGGTCCCATATGTAGCGGAAAGCTGCCATGTGGTCAGTTTTCAGTCGGTAGGCTCTGGTCCTCTTGTCATCAAAGCGCAAGAAACGGCGAATATCTTCAACTTTTCGAATTGACATACAGTATGTTGCTGTGTAAAAATGACCTCCTGGGTGATGAGACTGCTGACATCAGATGTGTAAGTGGGACAGTATTGACAGTCAAAGTTGCATCAGATGTGAGAGATGACATCAGATGTGTAAGTGGGACAGTCAGAGTTGCTAAGAATTAAAGGTTCATAGAAGATTCCATAGGAACTGCTTGGGGTCATTTTTGACCCCACTTGTGGAAGAGTGGGGTAGTGATACAAAAACTGCAATTTCTTAAAATTAATGAAAAAATAAATAAAAATGCAAATGGCCTCATGTCACAAACATGTTTTATGAGGAATACCTGGAATATAAATATATTACAACTTTTCGTTTTAAAGATTAAGATTTCGTTTTTGACCCCACGTGTGCATCTAAGGGTTAATTCAGTTCAAAACTCAACTCCCTGGTATTCATCAGAAAAGTTTTCTTAGATTATCATTATTCAAACTCTTCTAATGTTTTCTCTCTAAAAAGTCTAGGGGTGAACACACTGTGACACAAGAGCAGTGTCATTAATGATGTTGCTAGTTCTTGGTGCCTAAGTATCCAGCATGGATTCAACTGATTAGCATTAGCATTCCAGTGTCTCTGGAAAATCCTAATTATGTCATTGTGTCATGAGGTTTGATTTTTTTTAATCAAGAATGGCATCATATTAATTTCCTTCACTGATATGGCCCCTTCTGATTTCATTATCTTCTTTCATTTAAAACTGGCCCAGTAGCATCAGCTCCCATGGCCAGGCATCAGTAAACTTTGCTGTAGTGTCATTAGCCTTGATTTATTTGTTTTGTCATGTGTAAGAGCTGTTGTCCCTTGTACCTTTTCTGTCGTCTTAAACTTCATTGTACTTTCTCTTGTGTTGTTATGTGAAAGGTTATTGTGATTTTCTTGTGTGTTTTGGTGAAATGTTAGGATTTGCACCTCGGGGCCGCCATTCGACAAACAAAACAAGAAGCCTGACCACCCGGCTGCACACTGACACTGTATACCATATTGAACCATAAACTACTTGCTTTATTTCCTGTGTTTGGGACCAGGCCTGTTCTGTGTCATTTGTCTTGACAAGACCAAATGAAAATGACCTCAGACCTCCTTGTTGATTGTGGGGATTACGAAATATTCCTCAGGGAATTTTTATCAGACAGGATTATCAGATAAGGGATATCATTAACAAAGGATTATACTAGCATTTCTACCAGCATTATCATCAAGGGAACAAGCACTGAGTTGGAATAAGCAACGTCTGAGATTGTACACTCTTCTTTAACAACATAAAATGTGGGTTCTGTCTACCTTGCCAACAGTGCTGTTAGATATTATTTTAAAAATGAAGTTAATACCATATTTTCTTTCTTCATTATTTTCTCATGTCTCTCCTGTGTGTGTGCTTTGTGTGATAACATTTACAACAAAATGCATTTGCTGTTCCAGTTTAGTTGTACAGAAATGTTTAGGAAAATGCAAGGAGATGGGGTTGGATTGTAGAGTGTTAGTCTATATATACAGTATAGATTCTGGCTTGCGGATGTTTGGGATTTGTAGGTACCTTTAAATCTTTTGAAATTTTACAAAACTATATAATATTTATTGCACATATCGTCCTGGTGACAATATCCCTGACATAATCTCTGAACTGAAATGTTAAAAATTTATTTCAAATACTGACATAAGTATGATTTATAGCAGCTGTATTATCGTTAATGAACAAATAAATTGACTAACAAGTTTCACATTTATTAAAGACCCATGAGCTCTACTTTGCTGCCAAACAGTGAAGTACTAAACTATCCATCACAATAAATGTCACCAGCTATACTTGATTCTATCAAGGATCCAGAGTCTAGACCTACCACATATCTACCAGCTCAAAACTAATATTTGCCTGGTTAGCGTTCTTGCAGTTTATCTTTTGCATGTATTGTTGTCCAAGCAATATTTGATTAACAGCCACACATGCACTCAGAAACGGAACTAGTGCCACAAAGCCAGTATTATCTCACTAGCTGAGCTTGATGAAATTGCCTGGATTGGGCTGTATTACAAAAATAAACATGAGTAATACCTACAGAACAATATGGCTGTGTTTGTGTTGGAAATTTGCGGTGGGGAGTAATTTAGTGCACAATGGTGGAGATACCAGAGAGTCTGATGAAGACAACTGATTAGCGTGTGTGTTCCAGCTAAATTTGCTTCAGGCATTAACTATGAATGTTCCTGAATGTGCGATGACTTTGCAACGACAGTATGATTTGAATATTTTGACAATCAGATGAATAGGGTAAGGGGATGTGTATTTAGTAGTGCCGTGATGTCCGGATGTTCCACTGCTTCTGTCAAATGATACAACAATTGGATACTGTGCTCTAGTGCCTCTAAGGACTCCTGAGAACTAAATTATACATTCATTCCAGAGGACATTGTCAACAGTGCAAAAAATCACCACTGAATAAAAAATGCAAGTTCTTATATGCTTCCCAACATGCTCACTCATGCCTCTGATACCACTATAACTAGTACACATAAAAAAAATGTTACTTCCAAGTTAATACATTTGTCCTGATTTGCATAATGTGCATTTTGTTGTCTACAAAACATCCTTAGGCAACAGAATCAGAATCAGAATCAGCTTTAATGGCCAGGTGTGTCGGACACACGAGCAATTTGACTCTGGTACATTAGCTCTCAATGTGTATGTACATATCCCCATGCAAGGGGCAAGTAAATAGTAAACCAGCATAAGGCTGTGTAATATAACAAAATAAGCAGTATAGAGAGGCAGTAAACAATGCAGACAGACAAGGAATGCTCATTGAAATGAGATAAATAGGAATAAAAATAGAGTACTTAAAAATAGAGACCTGTACGGATCTGTATAATCTGTACAATGTATATATACAGGTATTGCACTGAGGGTTATTGACCAGTCATACTGTCGTGGGTCAAGTGTTCATTGGAGTGACAGCTTGGGGGAAGAAACTGTCCCTGTGCCTGCTTGTCTTAGTGCACAGTGACCTGTAACGCCGTCCAGAGGGGAGGAGTTCGAACAGATTTTCTCCAGGGTGTGAGGGTCTGCAGTGATCCTCTCCACCCTCCTTTTGACCCGTGCGGTGTACAGGTCCTCCATGGAGGGCAGACTCACACCAATGATCTTTTCTGCAGTCCTGACTGTCCGCTGAAGTCTTTACTTGTCCTGTTTGGTTGCTGAGCCAAACCAGACAGTGATGGAGGTGCAAAAAACAGACTCGATGATTCTTCTGTATCAGCAGCTCCTGGGGCAGGTCGAACTTCCTGAGCTGGCGCAGGAAGTATATCCTCTGCTGTGCCTTCTTGGTGATGGTCCTGATGTTGGACGTCCACTTCAGGTCCTGGGAAATAGTGAAGCCCAGGAACTTGTAGGACTTTACTGCTGATACAGTGCTGCCAAGTATGGTAAGTGGGGGTAAGGTGGGGGTTTTCTTCCTGAAGTCCACTGTCATCTCCACTGTTTTGAGTGTGTTCAGCTCCAGGTTGTTGCAACCACAGGACCAGCTGCTCAACCTCCCGTCTGTAGGCTGACTCGTCACGGTCTCTGATGAGACCAATGACCAGTGTGTTAAGTCCCCTAGAACAATGAGTGGAGAGTCGGGATGTTCTAGCTCCATGCTAGTTATCAATATAGAAGAATGTTTATGAGCCATATTACTCATTAAAGTGAGTCTTAAGCGATATCCAGTCACATTACAGTGATAAAACTGGGGTCTTGCGCTTTGCAATCTGTGCTGGTCGGTGCCGAAACTCACATAGAAATTTGCTGTCCAAAATGGCATAGCTATGATGCTAATGTTGCGAGCAGTAGATCACCAATGTTATGTTTTAGAGGATCAGATGTTTTTATTCTACAGTCTTGGTAGTGACGCTTGTGTTCTGATATTTCGCCAGCTAAATAGGTTGTTTGCCTTTATCTGATCTCAACATGAGGATCATATTATTGTACAGTTTGGGAAAATTCAGAAATGTTGGTTACATATTGTAATGTGGGGTTCACTGCGTATAGGTGAAGCCACAATGAAAATATGATTGGCTGCACGCACATAGGTCAGTGCAACCAGGGTCAAAGTTCAACAAATGCTTGGCTGTAGTAACATGTGACACTGCCTCGGTTTCACATCACTTATAAATGAAGTGCCTCTTAAAGGACAAAGATAATAATAATGATGATTTGCATTAAAATCGAGCAGTCCAACTCCTCTCCTGCTGACACAAATAGCACCCACTTACAGTATGTGAAACATGAATCACAAATTACAATTTTCCAACAGCTGTTGCTGTAGATCTGAAAGCACCTAGATAATAAATGTAATTTAAATACTGTAGAGGGTATGATAGATGTGCTAGCATACACAATAAGCAAATGCCTTATATCTTTTTGTAGTATGGGGGAAAAAGGTTGGTTTTGGTTCTGCCACAGTTTATACAGCCACAGACAATGTATGCTGAGCAGTGCTTATAGCTCCACTAAATGCTGGTTGTAGATCAGTAAGGCACTCTTTAGTCATGATTAGTTACACTTGTTTTGCTCAGACAAAGCAGTTTACTTGTTATTGTATTGTGGCCTTTTACACACAGTGAGGAATTACAAGAAGATCAGTAAGTTATTGATTTCAGGTGTTTTTAAAACACTATGGGACAATGAATGAGAAATTAGGTGATGATAATGAGTGAGTACAAAATGCACAAAGAAGAATGCTTTAGTGATTAATAGGAACTAGTGAGGTGACAGGCATTGTGGGTACTTGCAACTGTCTCCACTTTGCTGCTATTTTGAAGGTCAGTGGACCTTTCAAACGTCAGTAAAAGATTGGTCGGCTTCTCTGTCTCACTTCCACAATGAACACTTCTGTACAGTCATGCTTGGCACTTTACACCGCAGGATAATGAGAGTTCACAGACAGTTTTAAGTGAGTGTAATAAACCATAACATTCACAATCACCTGGGCAACTTATTCGGAGCTTTATTCGTTAAATCAGAGTTAATTACAGGACTGGTTTAATGTTCTTTATTTTTTCCAGCTAGTGACATAAATGTGGAAGGTATCACTCACGCAGGTGTAAGCCTACAGAAGTACATGAGTCATACCAGCTGTGAAAATTCAGCTAATGAGCATGACACCACCTTGTGGAGGCTACAGAGGTTTCTGATTGGAACACATGTCAGGCGCTTAGAGAGAAGCTGCTCGATCTTTTATAGTATTTTAACTTTACAAACATCATACTGTACTCATGCATCACTATCCAGAGAACTGCACCACTTCTTATTAATCTCTTTTTGCAACAGTTTCTCTTGTTTCTTTTTTCAGAATATCTGTATCAGCGATTAGTTTTGAAATGCCTTCCATATCAAGCCGAGCCACCTCCCATTTCTCCCCCTAAAATCTAATTAGGGCTAATGAATTTGAAAGTCAAGACAAATCATAAGCAAATCCATGAGAGCAGGCACTTACTTGTGTGATGAGGGAAAAATGAGAACAAGGAGGTGGAGGGAGAGGTAGCGAGGTGAAGACCGCTCCAAAGAGAGAAGGGGGGTGCGGATACACTGGTAGATTTATGACTTCTTGTTTAGAGCGTACTGCTGAAAGAGACCCATAAATGTTTTTTGATGGGCTGCAAATAAATAACTTTCAGCAAGTCTGCTCAGCACACAATAAATAATCCTCAAAGGTTTAATCATTTTCTATCCTTTCAATTTTACATTGGAAATTTTTATGTGAGTTCTTATTTTCCATATTGTACAGCACACACAGCCACGGCTGAGTATTACACTATTTTTCCATCTTACCTATGTGTCAACTTTGAAATCTATGCGAGTTTAGAGAAGTGGTATATTAAAGTAAAAATGTTGTGCCAGCAAGATTGTGAGAAACCAGAACTGAAAAAGCTTGTTGTTACTGCATCTAAAATTATTTTGGCTGTCTCTTCTGCACAGTAATTTCACTGTATTTGTTGAGAGCCGTGTTCACCCATGAACCTCCTCCTCTCCCACAGCAAACAGCTTCCCACATGCACAGGTCAAGAGACTCACTGTAAAGGTGCCCTCATTATAACACACTGCGCTTAGAGAAAGTACACATATTTTTATGCACAAATGCATCTCTTCTGTGTAGGTGCACGTGGCATGCATGTGTGAAACCATACACTTGTGTGCTGCAAGAGCCTGTGCACCTGCAGCGTTGTATGTGTCAGTGGGGCGCCTCTCATTGACCAGTGCGTGGGAATGCATTTGCATGTGTTTGTGTGTATGTTTGTGTGTGAGCTCGTGTGTTGGCAGCGGTTTCCCTGGAGAAGTCGAGCAACAGAACTGACCTTGCATTACAAAAAAGAAAAAACAGACAACATTGGCCCCGCACAAATTTCTCTGTCTTCTATCAGATGTTCCGTTATCTCATCTGTTTTTAAACATCTCTTTCTGCACTCTGTGCAGTATTGATTTATCCAGACACTCAGGCTTTAGATTAGCACACCATGATTGATATCCTAATTTATGATCTAATCAGTGTGTTTTCAATAGCCTTTTATTCATAGTTTAGAATCAGTTTTATTCCTCTTTCAATTTTAAAGGTTGCCACTTACCAAAGTTGCTGCATTGTGTATTTTGAAACCCTGAAGCTTAAACTCATTGCAAAAATGTCTCTTATCAGACCAGGTCCTGACAACATCTGAGAGATGGCTTGACACCCTCTAGGGTTTCCATTAAAAATAAATTAGCTCAATAAAATGCCAAGAGGGTAATAAGAGCACTCAATACATTTTCAGCAATAAACAGAGGCAACCTTGAAGCAAAATGAGCTGAGGTTGTTATAGTTTCAGCTACCACTGTCCTAATATATACTCAAGACCAAATTGTTATATAAAGAATACATTACTTAACATAATTGACAAGTAATTTGCATGTTAAGATCTCTCTGTTTGTGTATAATGCATGGCTGAAAAATGTGTCAGTGTTATTCTTGGCAATATAGTAATTGTACTATATAAATACCCCAACTCAGTACAGTAATGGGGCTCATCTGTTTCACAGCATGAGGGATGATGACTTTTAAATTGTTTTGCTCAAATAAAGCAGCAGTTTGTAGGCTTACTTCAAAGATTTTGTAATCAGGCATAATACATATCACAAAAATGCCACTTTAATGACTTGTATAGTGAAGGAAAACAATATATTTTACTGATCAAGTATCAAAAAGATCGCTCACTTTCTCATGTATACACTTTAAAGTTTGGTGGCTGTGGAAGTGTTCAATACAGGAACTATGTCCCCACCGCCATTCGGTGATATTTGCTCTCATACTGCATTACACTGATGGTAACAAGGGATAACAATGAAGCATTCATTGAATCCTACTCAACATAATTAAACTCTATTAAGTTAATTACCTTTGCTTCAGTCACAGTAATCAAATTCAGCTGTACACTAACAGTTCTCTCAGATGTGAGTTACAGACAAGGCATAATACAGCTGCTGCTGCCAAAGGCCTCTGTCGTTTGTTCTGAGGGCTTCATTTTCTTACTGTCTATGTGCCAGACCCCAAAAGATTTTCTGCCACAAGAACCCTGAACTGCCACTGCCCTCCAGCAACCAAAAAAGGTATTCTTAGAACAATGACCCAACTCCCATGTGAAAATAAACTTACACCTGATCCCCCCACAGGACAGTTATTGTGGGTGCAGTAGACTAGCCAACTGTCCTCAGGAGTTTTCCTTCACAGTGACAGCAATAACTCAATTGATACTTCTCATCATGACCCTGGTTTTGGACGAGGGCTTGGACCTGTGTGCTGAGCTATGCAGGATTGTCAGGCACTCCACATGATGGCTGATGGTGATCAATCTTCGTCCTGACAGGATCTATTCAGTGTGCCTCAGGGGAATGGGAGTGCAGGACTCTTGTTAGACATTTTAAGCACAGTAAAAATCATTTGGGGAATGAGCACCTAAGAAGTGTCTTAAAGGCTAAGATTGTCTTAGACTATACGCTTTCATCAGGAATGAGATAATCTTCACCTTAAGGGGTTTATTTAGCAGTGAAGCCCAGTTCTTCTGAACAAGTGACACATTTTGACAGCCATAACTTCACAGGAACAATAAATATCAGTAACTGACCTTAGGTTTGGGATAGTTTGAGTATTTTAAAAGTTTAAGATTCACCTAATCAATCCAGCCAATCTGCATTTTGCTCTTTTCCCCAAAGGAAAAAGGAAAGAGACACTTAAGTGGCCTGCCTTAGATTTACAGAGATACAGTAGTGTATTGAAGTAAAAGGCCATAAAGAAGTCAGAGTCAAAGAAATATAGAGGGAGGCAGTGGAAGAAACATAGACAGTGCAGGGCAACTTGTCTATTTGACAAAAGAAAGCAAAGATGTTCCCGCAAAAGTGTCATTTGGAACAACTTGTACAATGTGTACAAAAAAGTAAAAAAGAGGAAACTGATAATGTCAGCACTAGTTGGTGTAGTTAAAGTAATGGCTCTTAAATGTCTATCTGGGACCTCTGTCTTCCCAGTATGGCCTTGGGACAAATATAAATTGCTGAGCCCCTATCATCATGTTGTGCAGTGTGCAGTTTTCTGAAAATGCCACTGTGGGGCTCCAAATTTGCTCTGTGGTGACTTAATTAAACACATTCTTTTCAAATGATGCAACATATGAATACAAAAATGATACAGTGACAGTCTTAAAGCTATATTTTGATTCAGAGAACACCTTCAAGACAAGGTCTCAAATTAGTTAATCAAGCCACCTTACTGTGTGGTGCACATACTTGGCCAAATAAAGGTGATTATCCTTATAAAGTACATCTGGTACTTGGTAATCCAGGCTTGGTCCCCAGTCCCACATCTTCTATCTTCCTATAGAGCACTCTGTGTCAGTCATTGTTGGGCCCTTCCAGGAGACCATCTCATGTCAAGAAGGTGTAGAAGCACCTCATTAACACATTGGTATAAATTGGAAGGTGCTTTCACAGAGCATGTAGCAGAGTCCCCTCAGGAGTTTTGATATCCCCTGTAGAAATCTTAATGTGTCCAAAATGTGCAACCTTCAAGGACACAATGAGATGAAATAATATCATATCACCACCAGACACTGAACATTTCAAATGTGCACACTGGATTGCTGTACATCTAGTGATTCGATTAACTCATTCACTCATGCACACACACGCTCATTGAGAACGACACATACACACACAGTCCAGTTGGCTGGGACAATGGAAGATTAGCTGTCTCTACAATGCCATTTCCTATACTTAAGTCTGTTACTCAGTCTTCTCAATGTGAGTGTGAACTCAAGCATCAAGTAAACAATGGTGTGGACAAGGAAACAAGGTAGGGCAACATCACCTGCTCCAGTCTGACCTACAGACAATGTATGTCAGCACACCCCTCAAAAGGTAACCTAATTGGACCTGCAAGAAGCACATTACGGGTTAAGCACTGCATCAATATTTAGGGGGCTATAACACTTCAGTCCAGTGATTGACTGGTATCTTAACAAACTGCATTCCCATTCTTGCTTGTTCTTGATGGAGAATACTGCATTAGTCTAAAATGATGATATTAGGCCCATAAGTGTTTTTGGGCATTGGATTTTCTTATTAAATTATTTTTATTCTGCCAGTTTTTAAGTTGAGATTATTTGTAATAAAGCGATGCAAGCACAGTTACAATTACATTACCTGTTTAACACACCTGCCTCCTGTTTATCCTGTGTTCATTTCTGAGAGGAAGAAAGAATTTCTCCACCATGATACTCCTCCCAGGACTGAACAAGTTTTGGTTTTCTGTCCAAATGATTAATTTTTCACATTATTTCACAGAGGGACTCATAACGCTACCTGTGGACCCAATTACACAACTGACAATGGTACCCATGCAACTCTCTGACTTATGGCGGCATAAACACAACAACCTTTGTGCTACATCAGCATAAGTGATTTAGAGAAATTATCTGCACAGGTCACCAGCCCAGCATGGATCCATAGAGGTGTATTTTGGTAATGTCAGCTTTTCCTGCTAAATATGCACAACAGAGAGGAAGCTTATAACAGTGATAAGAAAAAGTGTTACTTTCAAACCTATTTTCCTCAATATCACAGGCAGCTGTGCAGTTATGTATTAGAAAAATCTAACAACAATTAGGCACCTTTAGCTTCAAAACATTAAAACAAATCAGGTGCAGAATGAATATACAGTAGTAGATGCTTCAAATGAAACTAATCTGAATTCATTACAATTTATACCATGGTCTGTCCTCCCTATCTTTCACTCCAGTGTACGACACACAGTAATCACGGATACACACTTGCTTTGATTACATAAATGCTTACTCTCATAAGATGACTCTTGACACCAGTAGCAGGTCAAACTGCAAGCTTGTTTTTTTTTTCACAGCAATTAGAGTAAGTGCATTAAATTCATATTATCATAGTGCCACAAGCACTTTGGAAAGTACAGCGCTGAGCATCTCATCTGCCCTGCAAAGCAATATTATTCACACCAATGAATGCTGATGAATTTGGCACAAATGTCTGAAATTTGGAGGGTATGTCGAAGCAGTGCTGCCAAGGATGTGGGATTCGATATTTGATAAACAAAAATGCAGCAGGTGTAGAGTCAAAGCAGAGCACAGCATCTCTGTGTGCTTTTTTTCCACTTGCCTGTGTTGATGCACATGCTTTGCCGCACTGGGCAAAAAGATTGTGAGAGCAACTCCTCAGCTGTTGCAGCAAAGATCTCAGTTAAAATATTAAAAAAAACTGCACCTATTGGATTACTGATCCATGGCTCTGGATATATTATCCAGCATAACCTGCAAAAAAGAGCAATATTCAAACATATGCTTGCCACCTGCTAACAGCAGTGCTGGGGCCATGGACATACATATACATTTGTTTTCTGCTGATGGTTGTCAGGAGGGAGTGACAATAAACACATGGAGCCAGAGAGGGAGATGACATATTTTAAAAGTCCTCGGCTGGCTTTGAACCAAGATTTAGTAGTCGCATGGTTACATGGTACAGAGTTAAACCACTAAGCCCCCTGGGTCTCCCCACCTACTACAGACGTGTTTTGCACAACCAAATTCCAAAGCATGTTCATGTTGATTGTTTTGTGTGTATTTTTGACACATCGGACATTGTTGGTAGCATCGGGGGGTGAACAGGTGTGTTTGATGAATGGAGGGGTGACAGACAATAGATTAATGATTCAGGTCTGCAGCTGACTGTTTTATCAAAGGCCACTGCTGCCCACTGTGGGTGGACAGTTGTGTGGACCTTGACATGGCCAGAAGCTAAAAATAGCTGAAAAGAATAAACAGGCTGCTGCTATGACTGTTTCCTCCTTCTTACTGACAAGAACACACACGCATACAGACATGCACAGCTAGTTGTACACATTCATGAGTACATTTGTACTGCACATACCTCATTGTACCATGTTACACATTTTTCAACCTCACAGTTGATAGGTTCACGTCAAGTCAGTCATGGGCTTCCATTACTTTGAATTTCACAGAAGAGTAAATGATACCCTTGAAAATGATGTTATATCCAAGCCCTGAATATACCATGCACTTGGAGCAGGCGAGCAGAGAAACAGAGTGGGAGAGAAAGCATGGAGACATTTCTCAACCTTGCCCAACAATGCAGTTAATTTCTTCTTTTACACATATTCAGATCAATTCAATTGTAGTTTTCTATTAATAGGAATGTGTCACAGATTGATTGAGCGCTTAGTATTGTAATTTAAGTGCTTTCTTCCACAGTGACTTACAGCCATTCACATTTCTTTCACTCTGTCTCTTGCACCACATGCAAAGTAAGGCAACAGGCACATCTTAATTTGTTCAGTTTTTGCTAAAAAAAAGCACATTTAAAGCATTGTAGTGCATGATAAAGGTACCCCTCCTTTATCAAGTACTATAGTATTTTATCTCTAAATGAGCTGCACATTATTTCTTAGGCTATCTGTATAATGAAGGTGTTATGAACAGATGATGATGTGATGAGAAACAGGAGCTGTGGGGTGCAAGTGTTGTTTGGATGATGGAGTGGACACATTTTATGACAAACTGGAAAGGGAAAATATAGCAAGCAGTGATGGCTCAAGGATAGGGTGGCCAGTGCAGTCAGTCACTTTTATTTGGTTTGGGAATGATGACAATGTGCTTAAAACGAGAGGACCTGGAGCTGACTAAGAGAGCAAATAGTGGTGAGCACCTCTTCTTTCTTCCTTCTTAATAACTTACTTTCCTTTTACTACTACATAGAATCTAATGTATAAACCTTCTGCATTGCATTTGTTCTCCAAGAGGTTGAAGTGTGCAGCTATGCCAGGCCCACTGAACCACTGCAGCTGTACTGCATTCCATCTCCATTACCACATTACATTATTGCTATCTGACTGTGTAATAGTATTTCTTGATAAATACATTACAGACCCCAAAGTTTAATTGACCAAAGAGCTGTTTCAGTCACTGACACAATGATCAGCCACACTAGCTCACAACTCTATTTGTCTTCATGGTTCGACCTGTTTCCTCAGCATGATGCTACAATCTCGGTTGCTATAGTAACAACCCACACAAGTACACATGCCCACATAGTATAAAGGATTTTTTAAAAACTACACATTATCTCTGTGAACAAATTGACAAAAAAAAAAACATTGTGTAATCTTTTTAACCTGCAGTGCATGAGGTCCTTTCTAAATGTGAAGTTAGTAATTATAGATATGAAGCTGGTAACTAGAGCTATTTCGCCCACACAGCGGGACATGAGCTAGCTTCCACTCCCTGAAGTACCCATGCATGCAGGCTGTGTTAGTACAGAGCTGAAAGCATCTACTACACAAGGTATTGCATTACTCCACACAACACGTTTGCCTGCTGTAGAAGTTGTGGTGCACAGTCCTGCTCTGCTGATTATTTTTTGTCAGTATCCTGCTACTTCACACATCCTGACGCATAGGACAGCTGATTGCTGCCAGTTTGATAATAATATAAAGGGACATGGTCAATTGCTGGAAATCATTTCTCTATACACCAAGTGATTAACAATGATGGCATCAGCAGTTCTGTTGTCATCAAGAAAAGTATTTATCTCAGTCAAGTAGGGTTTAAAGAGATGCTTCTGAGTACTGCCAAATGAATGTAATCATGATGTCAGTGGTTTAAGAAAACACTATATATGTGAACCATATTTTCAGTGGTAAAAAAATCAACTCTATTATTTTTGCACTTCAGACAAGTATTTTTTGCACAACTCCTACAACCTTCTTGCCATATTCAAATCCAATCTGCATGGCAAAGAGGCAGAAGCTGCCAACAGTATGTGTTCAGCCAAATACAACAAAGGAGCTTTTCTGTTCCGTGTGGAATATGCACACCCTCAGTTGTTTCATGTATAGAACTGCATCTGTGCCAACAGTCCACATCATTTCTAGTCCCAGAGCAAGAGGAAACCATGAATTTGCCTTCAGGCAGCTAGAGTGTTGAATTCACATTCATGTAATTAATGACAAAAGTGTGATTGCCATGTGCTGGGAAACTACACAGGATCTCCGTCTCTGAATAGCTGCAGATGTACATGTGACATCTGGACATTGCCAAAGTCTTTGACCCTCAAATAACAAAGGTGCTGTTTAGTCAATACAGCATTATTGATCACTCGTCATTGGAAGAAAGTAACATGGCAGGGAAATCAATTACACATATGCAAGTGTATAATCAAATTCTGGAAAAGTGCTTGGCCAAGGGGAAATGTTCAAGTGACCCATAAACTCTACAGGGAAATAAGGTTGTGCTGAACACTATTCTTATGAACTGAGAGTGAAGGATAGAGAGAAAAGAGAGAGCACCCCAGCTCTGTATGTAACAATCTGAGGGATAATAGGGGCTACATAAGTCATTTATTCATTTAAGACAAGGGACTGAGTATATAATTAGCCTATTTAGCTAATAGATAAGATGGGTTTTGATTAGGCACAAGTTGTATCAGCCAGGTTTTATTGCTGACTTACTGCTGACTGCTCTCCCAAGTGATCAAGAAAATGGCAAGGCCATCTTCTTGTCTTCCTCCTCTGTGGGCTATTTGAGCATCTCAGATGGTCTGTGGTTAACTTTGAGGTGTGAGCTGTTTTACTTGAAATGGGTGGCAGCGCTGTGTGAGGATATGGAGGGAAGCAATTAGTTGAGCTTGGGTTCTAAAATGAAAACCAGTTAATTCGGCAAAAATATAAAGTAAAATCAATATTATTTTCTATTAGTGGAGGGTTGCAAAGTGCAGGTCCAGGCTCTACTGTGTATTCACACACAACACAACACTGCGTGGGCATTTTACTGAAGTCGGTTACGGCAAAATGAGCACCTAACATAATTTTCACCTGAAACAGATTTTAAGATATAAGATAAAGATTAGGTTATGTGTGTTTCTGTGTTTGTACCATATTAGAACCTCAGTTACAGTGGTAGAAATAATTTAAAAAAAAATAACTCATTTATCTCTCTTTGCTTTCATACTTCATGTTCCTGTTGGAGCGTTCCCAGTCAGAGAAATCTTGGGTGATGAATGGAACAAGCGCGCTTCATTTTGTTTTTAATTTTACTTAGGTTTCACCTCTAGGATGTGGTGCAGCCGGCGTGCGCCCCTCTGCTCCTCCTTATGCTGTAGTATACAGCGGGACACACCGCAGTTCGCTTATCCCGTTTCTTCTCGTTGCCTTTTACGCGCACGACGTCTGCAGCCACAGTGATTCAGTGAGCCCGTCACAGCCGCACGCTCAAACGTTCCGGATGAAGACAGGACTCTTTACTCTTTGTTCCAATGGCGACACAGCACTGGAACCGTTTCGATGAACATTTTTAGAGGACAGCAGTGGACGCTTTTTCTTTCTTCTCGAATCAGTTTCAATAAAATGCGGGGCATGCGTTCCCTGTGTGGTGCCCGTGGAGTGCTCTCTTCAGTTGTGGCCGCTTGACTAAAGGGAAGTCCCGGCTCGCTTTCCATTCTCTACTCCAGGAGCAAGAGGAGTTTACATGCAAAGGGTGGTTTATCTCGGCAAGGTGAGTCAGACTATCTTAATTTTTACACTACTTTCAACAGAGCCAAAAGCAAAGTGTGCATTGCCAGTGCAGACTGCATAGACTGGTTTATTTTGGAGGTGCTTGATTAGCATCAAAACCTTAGTCCACTGAAAAGAAACTAGATTGTGAGGTAACAGGTATGAAGCTGTTTTTAATTGGACTGCGGAACAAGCTGAGACATAAAAATGATTAATGTGACGCTCCTTAATACCACTTCCTTTACACATGTGCTCATATCATCCCACTTGGATGGTAAATCCAACAAATTTGTATCCAAATATCCAGGCAGTGCCAAATGTAAATTTAAACTTAGATTCAGAAACTATTCCTTATCTCACTTCTCTACGAGGATAATTAAGTTTTATTCATAATTTTAAATGGTTACCTGCTTAAGTTTATGATTAAAGATTCTAATGTTTACAACTTATTTAAAAGTTTTAGGGCTTAGGTGTAAGGGGCATTCGGTCTCTGTGTTAAATATAACTTCTCTACAGTGGCTATGTGCACAGACTTGAATTTGACACAAAATATGATTATGATGACCAAATGTGGCAGAGGAGCAGAGTTGATAATACTAAGTTAAATGACACTCCAGAAACTGCTGTCACACATGCCTCTTCCATTCAAATAGCAATAACAGATTAATGAATTTCTTGCAGTTCATTTATTTGCTGACCTAACCCCCCCTCCTCCTTTTTGACTGGATGGCTTCATAGAAAGTAGTGCTTTAACATGAGCCTCACTACAGCCATAACAGTGCTGGAGTGGAGTGCAAAACAAAGCAGTCATATTGACTCTTAAAAGAAAATTATTGATTCTGCCTTAGCACCTTCTTAGAAATGTGATAAAACAGATCAATAACAGTGTGCAGCTAGTACTATTTTTGTATTGTATGTATTTTGTGTAGTATTTTTGACAGAAGTAACCGGTTAGTGTTCTCCTCTTTAAGAGAGCTGATTTATTTTTCAGAATCATAATTTATGATATTGTAATATATCCCCTTTATTGGTATGGAAATTGATTTGATTGGACTGATTGATGACTAATGTGTCATCAGTCATTCAGTTACTTCACAATCTGTTTCCTTTGTTTTCTCAGTCATGGAAGGACTTGCCTAAAGAGGATCCAACATAATTCAGAGTTTTTAGACTTTTTCTTTCTATTTTCCTTTTTTTGTGTCATTGTAACATCTTTCCAGATTAGTCACTTTTTCCCATCACCATGGCTGAGAAGCTTGGACCAGGAGGGCCCAAGCCTACCAACATCCAAACTGCTCTTTCCTCGGCCCCAGAGCCTATCGACATCATTCGCACCAAATGCCGCTCCCGCAGAGTCCGCCTTAATGTCGGGGGTTTGAACCATGAAGTCTTGTGGCGAACTCTGGACCGGCTACCCAGAACTCGACTTGGAAAACTTCGAGACTGCAACACCCACGAGTCCCTAATGGAAGTGTGTGATGACTACAGCCTGAATGAAAATGAATACTTCTTTGACCGGCACCCGGGGGCCTTCACTTCAATTCTGACCTTTTATCGCACAGGCAAGCTACATATGATGGAGGAGATGTGTGCTCTATCGTTTGGCCAGGAGTTAGACTACTGGGGGATTGATGAGATCTACCTGGAGTCGTGCTGCCAGGCCCGTTACCACCAGAAAAAAGAGCAGATGAATGAGGAGCTGAGGAGGGGAGGAGAA
>NW_018127924.1:1320007-1325352 GCF_001952655.1 Monopterus albus
AGAAGCTGTGGGATCTCCTGGAGAAGCCCAGCTCATCAGTGGCTGCCAAGGTAGGGAACCAAAACTAGAAGTGTGATCACACCGCCCCCATCTCACATTTCCTGTTCAAATCCAAAGCTGAACACTCTGTCTGTATCATAGAGCTACAGGCGCACTGAGTAGAAACCTGGTCCCAGCTGTAAAAATTAATCATGAGTTTGTCAATTTGAATATTGACCAGCTGTGTACTGCATTCTCATTAGGCATTTTTTGTGCAATCTCTCTGGTTTTCATCCTTGCAAGTAGTGAAAACTACCATGTTTAGGTAACAATTTGTGTGGAAGAAATAGAAAATAAGAGGCAGAAAACGAGGAGTGGCAGTTGATGTGTGATGTGCGACCAAATGATAAAGTAAATGTTATAGTACCAGGGCTGATAAATCAGTGGACTCAGGAATATAGGCAAGAGTCAGAGTCCAACACAAGCTGAGTCCTGAACAGGAAAGTGAGGCAACATGAGGAACACTAGGGACACAAAGTGCTGGCATGCTTAAACTGGTGGGTGTACCTAAGATAATCTGGCAAAGACCTAGTGGAACTGAGTGGTTTAAATAGTGGGGAGTTAGTGAGGGAAGGGAAAAAAAAGGAGAGCAAGGGAGCAAAGCCTGGTGGCCAGGAACAAAGGGCAAGGGAAGGAATCCATAAGCATCTAGAGGCTGGAAATAGAGACATTTTTCGACCCTTTCTGCTGAGCCAGTGTGTGCAGCGGAGCTGTACTGAGCTGCTCCAGAGGCAGCGAAGTTGCATTTCCACTGCACGCCTTGTTAATCTTTCGCATCTTGATCACGTGGGAATGAGCCACTAAGAAGTGGCACATAACCTATGGTGTTGGTGTGGTTTTACTAGCTTGCAAAGCAGAGCCCTTGGTGCTAGGCATTATTTTAATCCCTCATCAGAAAACCAAGTGAGAGACTTCATTTTCAAATATTGCTGTAATTAAATTATTGATAAAAAGTGCTCTGGCTCTGCATGATAAAAAACAGACTGAACCACCATAAATATTAAAAAAAATATCAATGGTCAAGGTAAACAAGGTTGAGCCAACAGTGAACAGCCACCCCTGACCCCCTTCACATCAAGACACACCTCCAGAAACACCAGGGTGGCAGCAGTCTGGATGTGGAATCAGGTGGATGAGGCCTGTCATGGTGCAGCTGACTTCAGGCAGACAGCCCAGGGGTTGAGCAAGAGAGAATATGGAAATCTTGAACAGAGGACCTGGATACTGGAAACCTCTGGAGCAGGAGGACAGCCACAGGACAAGACAAGAGAAAGATGGTCGCTCAGTAGAGCAACCAACAGGCTGGGCTGACAGGTAGAGACTTCCTGATGGGCAACAGCTGTGAGGATAAAAAAGCTGCTCTTGAGTATGGTGATGATGCCCATGGCAAGCTCCTCTGGAAGGCAGTGAAGGTTAGCATCATGGTTGGATGGAGGCTGATTTGATGTGGATCACTGCACCCAAAGCTGGCCTTGGAAGCCCTCAGGAGGGCGAGCAGGACACAGGAGCTTGGAGGTGAATGGCAACTAGGAAGCCAGACACTGGGCTGACTCTGGAACTGCCTGAACACGACAATGGAGGCAGATACTGGAGCTGGGTGTGTGTCAGCCATGGATGCTAACTCTGGAGCTGGCTGGATGTTGGCTTTAGAGGCTAACACGGGCATGGTGTTGGAGGCTGACTCAGGAACTGGCATGGTGTTGGTGAAAGAAGCTTCCACCCCTAGATATCTCCCACAGTAAGATGGGTCCCTGTGAGGGAAGTCTGTCGGAGGTAATCAGGGCCAGAGTCAGACAGGAAGGCTGTCACAAGTGAAGGGGTTCAGGGACATCTAAAGGCTGGATGAGGAAATTAATATCGACTTCTTTCTAGTTGTCAGTCAACAAAATGACAGGATGCTGTCAAAACGTTACAGGTATAATGATGGATACTGTCAGAATCGGCGCGTGAAGCTGCCAATGATGTCTAGGGTGAACTCAATTATAATGCCAGATGAAGAACAGGTAGAGTCTAGATACTTTACTGGTAACACAAAAGAAACAGAACAAAAGTCCAGAATCCACATCGGGTCACTAATACAATCCAAGGTCAATGCCGGCAAACACATACATCCGAGAGATCCACAATCGCAAGGTCAGAGAGGAGATATCTGAGGGTCAGTACACAGCAGGCTAACAGACTTGGGGGATAAGGCAAAACACGGTGGTCAAAAGCAATCCGGGGTCAGAACAAGTGAATCATGTACAAGAATAATCGCTGGAAAGTCAGAGCTGGGGTCTAGACCAATCTGGCAGCATCCTGGTGGGAGGACGATGCCTAAATAAGATTGAAAACAGGTGTAAACAATAGAGTCCTGATTAAAGTAAAAGGTTCGTGACTAAGCTATAGCTAAACAGGAAGTTATGTCAAAACAAAAGCATACAACCGGAAACAGGTGGAACAGAGTCATGACAGGATACTACTGTTTATGGAGCTGTTTACTTTGAGCACATTTATTCAATTTGACTGAGAACTGAGACAGTGATAGAGACTAATCTTCTCCCCTCACATGTACTACATGTGTAGAAACTGCTACATCAGTCACATACAGTTTTCATTTGTACATGATAAATCTGATGATTTTGCAGCAATGTTAAGGCCATCCCAGTTAAAATGACAACTTCTGTTTCAGCTCCTCATCCTCCTTGTGTCCACTCTGACTCTGTCATCAGTTAGGTAGGTCGACCGTGATGAAATCCAATTGCTAATAATTTACGTCGGGTCTCCAGTATCCTGATCACATCATTGGGCAGTTCAGGGCAGGGATGGCCAGGATTATATTCCATGTCAGAGGATCATAAACACATGGTCCTCCCTCTCTGTGTGTGTGTGTGTGTCTGTGTGGCCAAAGCAATATCATTCACTCTATGTAAGAAACACAGCTCCTGATGTGCTGTATATGCTGAGTGGTGCACTGAAGCAAAGGATGTTTCCCTTAGGTTATGGCAGTTTGAAAATCAAGCTAGATTCAATTTCAGACCCCTGGTGCTTGGTGCTAAAATGTAATGATGTATTCACGGCAAAAATATGGTTTTGACACTGAATGCATACTGTAAGACGCAGATCCTTTCCTAGGTCTACTGTTCATATGCTCTTCATACCTGTATTCCTGAATAGCTTGTTTTTTCCTGAATCAACTAGTGTTTTGTGGTTTACAAGATTCTCACCTCAAGTTAATAAAAGCAGGCTCCAAAGGGAAGCTGTAAATAACATGAGGCTGCCAATATCTAATCTATGGCAAAACTCAGGTGACAGCAGTGTTGTGTTTAAAGTGATTTACCATTTAAATAAATCTCTAGTTTTCCAGACACATCTCTGTATTGCCGACCTGTTCATGATTACCAGCATGCTAGGGAAAGCTATGAAACCTTAAAGTTGAATCCCACTCAAATTCAAATGGAAATATCATTGTGCTTAATGCTCTAAAAGGCAAACTTGAACTTGACTCTAACTTTTCAAGCTTGTGATTTCATTAAGGTTATCCACAGGTGAAAGTACATTTGGAAACAGATTGCCTGTGATGCCTGACTGTTATTTCACCAAGGAAGTGCCACTACTAGGGCTGTCTATAATCAAGTGCATTTTATACAAAGCAACCTGAGCCCTTAATCAAGTGCATTCAGTGTTCTGGCAAATAAATGTTTTCTCTCCTACCCTGTCTCTTTTTCTTTCAGCCCCTTTCTTGTTCTTTGATACACATATCTGCTTTTTGGCACCTATGGTCCTCTCTGCTCTCAAAAAAGGTTAGCATTAGAGGATTGACTTTTTCAGCAGGGTCAGTTAAGCTAGCATTGCATTAATCAGCAGTAACAGTGGTACAAGCGTTGAGTTTATGGGGAAGCCATTGCAGGATGAAAGCCCTGAGAGACAGTGATGTGAAAGATGCAATCATATTAATTACACCTCCGATGCTGAGCTGGATTTTTGCAACCCTTTCCCAATGACTAATGAATGAAATGATTGAAACTAAGAGGACATGGGCTAGTTTCACTGTTATTGCGTGACTTTTTGTTGAGTGCCCAGTCATATGAGGAGGAGTAAAAGGAGTTATTTTGTGCCTGGTTCTATCAGTGCTTGATTTGTCACAGGTGAGCGTTCAAGGGGAAAGTGAGAAGTTCGTGTCACAACAAGATCTTGCAAGCACTCATTTGTATACAGCTTGTACACCTGCAGGAACTGTTAGGGTGCACTCGAACACAGAGTGGGCCCTTCAGGCTTGTCCGGGTGTGCGCGATAGAAGGCGGTGAGAAGAGCAGAATCAAGGATGAAGGAGCGGGGAATCCAGGACCGCTCCTCTGGACCGTAACCTTCCCAGTCCACCAGATATTGGAAACCCCGGCCCCTAGGGCGGACATCCAGGATTTGCCTGACGGCATATGCAGGGCCACCGTCCACCTCCAGGGCTGGAGGAGGTGGAGCCGGCGGCAGACAGAGGGGACTGGAGGAGACAGGCTTGATCTGCGAAACATGAAAAACAGGGTGGATACGGAGGGAATCAGGGCGGTCGAGTTTGACGGCAGTAGGGTGTAGGATGTCCTGGATGGTAAACGGCCCTAGGAACCGAGGCGAAAGCTTGGGGCATGCTCCTTTTATGAGGACATAGGCAGAGGAGAGCCACACCTGTTGCCCAACCTGGTAGGTGGGAGCGGCCCGACAGCTAGTCTTTTGTTTTGCTCCGCCGTGCGTATAAGAGTGGCCCTGGTCTCAGCCCAGATGGCCTGACAGCGGGTGATGTGAGCTTGGACAGAGGGGACAGCTATGTCGGTTTCAGCAGCAGACAGAAGGGGAGGTTGGTAGCCTAGGGATGCCTGGAAGGGAGAAATACCAGTGGCAGAACTGGAGATGGTATTGTGGGCGTATTCCACCCAGGGCAACAACTGGCTCCAGTCCTCTGGTGAGGAACTGGTGACACAACGGAGGGCGTTTTCCAGCTCCTGGTTTAGCCGTTCAGCTTGGCCGTTGGTTTGGGGGTGATAGCCGGAAGAAAGACAAGGGCGTGCTCCGAGGGCAGTGCAAAAGGCAGACCAGACATGGGAGGTGAATTGTGGACCGCGGTCAGAAACGATAGTGATGGGAGTGCCGTGAATACGAAAAACGTGCTGAACCAGGAGCTGGGCGGTTTCGAGAGCAGTGGGGAGTTGAGGAAGGGCGAGGAAATGGGCGGCTTTAGAAAAACGGTCGACGATGGTGAGAATGACAGTGTTGCCCTGGGAAGGAGGCAGGCCGGTGACAAAATCTAGGGCTATATGAGACCAGGGCCGACTAGG
>NW_018127924.1:1325631-1383826 GCF_001952655.1 Monopterus albus
CGTGCGGATACGTCGGGTCCGTTCTTCAGGGTCTAGACGGGCATGTCCCAGGTCCATGGGTTCATCTGTCTGTCATGGAGTGCAGGTCTGAGAATCCCCCATGCGGAGAGATACCCGGGTTTCGACAGGTGGTCAAGTCATGACACGGGTCCGGGGGGCCGACTGCCGCCCTGCTCTTTCCTTGTGGGAAGAGCATAGCTGTTTGTCGATCCGGATGGCCAAGTCCACCAGGGAACGGATCACGACGAGGACTGGCAGCATGGGGAGCAGAGTGTGGATCTGGGGTGGCAGCGTGATCGTGGTGAGACAATAGGAGCGAGGTGAGTTGTGCTACCTGCTGGGTGAGAGCGGAGATGTCCTGTTGTTGCTGCTGCACTGCCTGAGCCATTCTGTCCATTTGGGTGGTGACGTGTGCAGGGACAGAAGCGCTGTTTGCACCGGAGCCAGCAGGGTCCATACTGGCCAGTTCTTTCTGTTAGGGTGCACTCGAACACAGAGTGAGCGAGCAGATAAAAAGCGGACCCAGGTGGCTGGCTTCGGTGCAAGCAGTGAGGTTTATTAACAGTGAAGGTAGTGACATATATACAATACAGGAGGAGTAATAAGGTAGATGACCAGGTGTCGATCAGCAGCAGCAGAAAAAACAGTCAGTGGTATGGTGGATGATGATGTACCGGGCTGCGGACGCAGAGGTCACTCCTGGGCTGGTCGAGGTGGAGGTGATGATGGCTGTAGACAGAAGAGCAGGGATAAACTGGGTAAGGGAGACTGTGCATCGCGGTGGCTGGTGGTGTAGATTAAATCCAGGGGGGTCCAGAGGAGAGGTCCGAAGAGGAAGAAGACACTAGAGACAGCAGGGCAGGATAATGACTAGGGTGCTAACAAGGACCAGAGAGAACAAAGACAATCTTAGTATAAACTTGATAAAACAACATAACAACCACTGGCCTGAAGACAGAGAAAGAACTGGCAGGGGAGTGACTGGTGAACAGTGTATAAGTATGGAGGAGACTAATGAGGTGCAGCTGGTGAGTAATCAGGGAAGCGGGGCAGGTGTGTTGAATAGTGTAATCAGTGCAAGGGCTAGGCTAGTGTGAGGAAAAAGAAGAGAGGAAGGTGTAGCTGGGCAAACCTGACAGGAACTTACACCTGCAATATCGTTCATTGAAGTTCCATCACAAATCCGTTTTGGAAATTTGATTAAAAACACATTTAGAAAAATTGCAGAGGTTCAGCACCAAGTAAATAAAATAAAATAAAATAAAAATTAAGCATGAATTAAGTGGTGTATCTTTATTCATTACAGTATGTGCATAGCTTACAGCTGCTGATAAAAGACTGTCTTGCTGCTAACTTATATGCTAAAAGTGGCGGTAATTTTTTTTAAAATAGCAGATATATGTAGATGTCTCCATTGTTTTCTTGCTGTAGGCTATAATTTCTATAAATCCAGTATTTCATCCTTGATATTGAGTCAGAAATATTTATGCTGACCTGACCCTCTTTTGTTCTACAGCAAATACATTTAGCGTAAGATCATACATTGCTGGTTTGCTGTAGGGTGTATGAATTACGTGGACTTTTGCTTCATTTTTTCTTGTGTAAATGTATTACAATTACCAATCATTATTCCTGAAAAGATCTTGGTGCATGTTACTTGGAAATATAGTCTGTAACAGTTCTGAGTGTATTTTTTCAGCATGATGGGAAATTTGATTGGATGCATCAAATGCATTTATTTCTGTTAAGATAAAGAAAAAAGAAGGATTAGCCGAAAGTGTGCAATAAATATCTCACAAAATGTTATTCCACAACAGTGATTTAGGGAGAGCTTCAGCATTAACACGAGTCAGGCTGTGTTCGTGGTATCATAAATTAATGCATTAAGTTAGGTGAATGCTGACAGTGCTTCGTCTCAATACAACATTTTTTGCAAGAGCTGCATCTTCTTATGTTGATTTGTGCTCATGCAAAGCTTCTAGATAAGCTCAGAGTATTAACAATGCATATAGCATATTAAAACTGTAATTCACCAACCACTCAAATGCTCCCCTGTTTAGGTTTTCTTCACCTTAGGGTCCATTACAGATTGGGGTTTCTATCTGCTTGTACACCATTGCTCTCTCCTTTATCTAATAAGCTAGTCTAGCTAGTCAGAATGGGCCTTTTATCTATCAATCTATCTATCTATCTATCTATCTATCTATCTATCTATCTATCTATCTTTAAGTGTGACATGATCAAATTCAATTAGCACACTCTGCTGCAGCTCTATACCACTTAAAGCTGCCTGTCATTTTAGATCACTGTAGACAACCTCTTACTCTCCATCCATTCATTTACATCCAGGCTTTTATGGCAATTAGGAATGAATTTGGCCTTTGCATATACAGTATTGACATAGATTTTGATAGCAGGAGTGTGTATCTCCACGAGCTTCACATTGTAGTGCTGTCTTAATAGGTGTCTCAAGAGGTTTGAAATCACATTTTCAGCAGTGCAGAGTCTTACCACTACCTGCACACATTTACTTTTTAGAATAATGTTCCTATCACCATTAGTCCTGATAAAATCAAAGTATTTCCAGCCGCTGAACGTAGGCATGTCCATTTTCCAAGATAGCTTGCATATGGTGCTGCTGATAGTGACATGTAGTGACATGTGCACATGCAACAACTATGAATATTAAATGTCAAATCAATCTTTGCCATAGTGACAACAAAAGTAATGCTGTAACAAGTTGTTTTTGAAGGGAGTAACTGTAATATTATCACTGACATTTTAGTAACATTATTATTACATTACTAGTAGCACATTAAGGCCCAACACTGGTCTTAAATCATAATTTATAACCTTATTTCACTGTAAAGTAAGTATGTTATTTCTCAAGGTGATGGCTCTACTCAAGAGGCAGAGTGGCTGATAATAACCCCCAACCTGTAGGAGTTATTATTGTACTACATTATCTTATTATCTTTAACAAGTTATCAGGCTGTACTACAGGAGTGGAGCTGTCATTTAGGTAGAGCACATCTTCTCCTCTCCTGTAGTTTCCTTGTTACATAAGCCTTCCACCAGGCCTCTAATCAGCACAGCCTAGCATTTAGGCAACAGCACCTAAATCTCTTTACTCCATGATCATAATCAGATAAGAGAGAACTTCCTAGATTATAGGTGCCACGAGTTCTAATAGCACCTGCATGGACAGAGGCAGCAACATTTATCATCTGGATATCCCAGGGCATACTTTAACCCAGTCCCACTGTCCACCTCTGTTTCTCTTTTGATAAGTCACCTGAAACATAAGGATATCTCAGGATTATTTTGCGAGATCAGTTCCATAATAATGCGGGCCAGATCAAAAAGGGTTTTATAAGATGATACTGGACCGTAAAGGTTAATGACAGGTTTGTAAGGGCACAGGCACTGACAAGTAGCACTTGTTTCATCTCCAAACAGAAGTGATAACATGCTGTTAGCATATAAACTCTAGCCTTGTCATTTGTTTAAAACATTTATAACCATGCCTTCCATTGTTTTCCTGAAAAGTGGTTGATTTGTTGTATATACAGTGAAAACTCATTAATTAGTTCTACTCACTCTAAACATGAATTTCCACATATGGACAACAAACTGCTCTAGTGTTGTAAGCAGTGGACAGAGCACTTTCCACTCTCCTCAGTTTTGTTGGTGCTGTTTGAATATATTGATATGTCTAAGCTGCAAATATCAGCTTTTATGACAATTACATGGCACATCTACCAGGATTATGGTATTACGTTACTATAAAATGCTAAAATCACTTTAAAATCTTTGAAATTGTGTTTTGTATCTCACCTCCTAGCAGTGGATTTGTTTATATTCTATTCAGTAAGTTTACACTCTGTGACTGTATTTGATCTGCTGACAGTGCTGAATGAGCGCTGCTTGTTCAAACCTAGAAATGTATGTGGCAAATAATACACAAGGGGGATATTAAATCAACAATTCATCACACAAAAACCAGTTTTAATTTTAAATTAAGCTAAGAGGCTAGCTAGATCTCATTTGAGTTTTACAAAAGTGGAATCCTGGTGTCATGTTTAAAATGAAGAGAAGGTTAGGACAATACTGTCTTGTATTGATCTAACTTAAGTGATGTGTTTGTTAGTTTCTCTGCAGAGATGAAAGGGAATGTTTAAAGTAAGGCAGAGGAAGTAGTTGAAGACAAAGCAAGACAAAGCTAATGATGCTGTTGACCCTTAAAACTGATTTGTTGGAATCATACTCACTAATCAATGCGTACCATAATTGCAGAACACACACAACCAGCCTATTCTCTCTTTGTGCTTTATTTTGCACAAATAAGTCACTATTGTTTTTCTCCATTTAAGTGATTATTAATAAGAACCTGCATTCTGAGAAATTAAAGTTTGGCTACAGCTCAGTAACAATGATGTGCCCTTAATAGTGATCCATGAATGAAGTCATTATTAAGTGAAGCTCGTGAAGCATGACTAATCCACACACAGTTTAAGTAATAGAGAAGTGAGAGAACAAGCAAAACTCACTTTAGCACAAGTAACAATAAGCAATATGGGCAGAAACAGAAACAAGATATGAACACAACATAGACATTTTATGTTGATGTGGCTAACATGCTAGCACATAGTTGCACATTTACACTAGCAGAGGTGCAGCAGCATGTCATTTTTACTCTAGGGGGCAATGAAAAAGCTGCTGTAAAACTAAAAGCAAAATGCAATAATTTCCAGTGCACCTAGTAAATTAATAACTAAATTAATCTTGACGTACATGAAACATGCAACTTACCATCTACTCAGTAGATGAGAGATAGTGGCAAATGAATCTGGTGTGCAGTGATGATGAGATAGTAATGTTCCTCCTGTTAGTAACAAAAATGTCACATTTTTATCATGATTACTATGTATTTTGTTTTGCTGGAGGTTTTAGTCTTTTAATTATATTATTTGGCTGTGTCTTCATCTTATGCAATGTTTTATTGGAATTAACTGGAAAACTTGCACCACTAGCTCTTTATATTGATAAACCAACGCTTATTGCTTGCATAAATCTCCTGAAGGTTGGGCGTGGCTGTGGACGCAGCCAGTGAAAGCACAGGCTAGAGATACCGCTTAGAGTGATGCTCTGGGAAAAAGGCTAATGTGTTCCTACCTCCTCCTGCCTTGTTCATATCCTTCCTGTCCTCCTGCACATGGCCACCAGCACTGCCTCTTGTTTGCTCACCCCAGTCTCTTGCAGTTTTCTTTGTTCCTGAAGGTATCAAAAATAGCAGGAGATAGAGAGAGGACTAGACAAGAGTCATCATTCTGAACACCATGCAGGTCTCAGTTAGATGTTTCAGTGAACTCCCTTTACTTGACAAAGACACACAATTTACTCACAGCCAGTCTTCCAGATATCTGGACATACATACAAAAATACACACATTGTGTTTTGGTGGGTACAGCATACACAGGCATACCCATATACAGACACACATACATATGCACACACAACTTCAACTCCTTTCACCTCTTCAAATACTGCTGAGCCAGCTTTCTGTGTGCCACATTACAGTTGCTGTCTCATTCACTCTGTTCATGTCACCTGTTTTCAATATCATTCACCTCCTTTCCTATCCCATCATAGCTTCCCTTTACATTTTATCTCTCTGCTCTGTTTTTCCCACCCCTTCACACTTCCATCTCTTTTTTCCTCGCAGGGTGAAATTTGACTGTGATCCTGCTCACCATCTGGGAAGCAAGAAGTAACACTTGTGTTTATTCTGGTGTTTTCATATTTGGCTCTTTATCATATTTATGATTCATAAACAGTGGTCAGATAATTGCATCCAAAGGTGTCGTCACTTTCACTACGCCACTGTATCTGCTACACAGAGGTGCTCAGCAGCTCGTTGGTCCACCTGTTCTCATTTTCAGGATGCCATATACTGACATTTTGTCAAAGCCTCTGGAATCTCATAGATGCACACAACGTACCCTTTGGTATGAGTCTGCATCTGATGCACACAGAATTGAATCTGATATTAACCCATCCATAGCAGTACAGGACAGCTGCACTGGCCGTCTACTGACAATGTAAACCTATCCTATCCGCTGCAGTACTGCATGCTTTGAGCTTTGGCATTAGAGAGCTGAGCAATGATGCAAATGGTCTGTGCACATAAGATGTTCAGTGAGATTACTGTGAATGTAATAAACACTCCCTGATGTCACAGCATGAGGATCCTACTATATATATATTTATTTTATCCATCCAGCCATTTTCTAAACCGCTTAGTGCCAAAAGGGGTCACACGGGGCTGGAGCCAATCCCAGCCAGCTGTGGGCGAAAGGCGAGGTACACCCTAGACAGGTCACCAGCCCATCACAGGGCTAACACACAGACGAACAACCACTCACACAAACAAGCACTCCTATGGGCAATTTAGAGACACCAGTCAACCTATGCTGCATGTCTTTGGACTGCGGGAGGAAGCCAGAGTACCCGGAGAGAACCCACGCAAGCACGGGGAGAACATGCAAACTCCGCACAGAAAGGCCCCAGGTCGGCCGGGGCTCGAACCCAGAACCTGCTCGCTGTGTTCTCTTAAAGTAACATATAGTATTAGCTGTAGCGTGCTAATGTTAGCCTCCACTCTTTAGCAAGAAACTGGGGAAAGTCATGCAAACAAGAGAACAACATTTTTTGTTATATTTTTGCACGGTGGCGTGGTGGTTAGTGCTGTTGCCTCACAGCGAGATGGTTCTGGGTTTGAGCCCCGGCTGACCCAGGGCCTTTCTGTGTGGAGTTTGCATGTTCTCCCTGTGCTTGCGTGGGTTCTCTATGGGTACTCCAGCTTCCTCCCACAGTCCAAAGACTCCTTGGTATCTCTATATTGCCCATAGGAGTGATTGTGTGAGTGGTTGTACGTCTGTGTGTTAGCCCTGTGATGGACTGGCGACCTGTCCAGGGTGTACCCTGCCTCTTGCCCGCAGCTGGCTGGGATTGACTCTGTGACCCCGTTTGGGACTAAGCGGTTTAGAAAATGGATGGATGAACCCAGCATAAAAAATCTGTAAAGAGCAGTTTATTACACTTCCTAAATAACTTACCTAACACTACTAAACACTTTATAAATGGCTGATGTATGTTTTTTTTCACAAACAAGAAAACCCCTTTCAAGGAGCTCTTCAAGAGAAAAAGGAACATGCAATCAATTTCATTTTACTTGTTTCCTCAGAAATGCTGTGTTTGCATACAGTAGTTTCTATGGTGACCATGGCACGCCATGGTGACTTATCGACACCCAGGGAGCAATGCATCTCTATACAGGCTGTTTGACAGGCAGAGCAGCTGGTACCTCAGTACCCACAGCCAACCCCTAATGCAAATGTAAGGGAACCACTTGTGCTCTGCATTATTTCCAATGCGTCACTGAGTTCACCTTGTCCTCAGAGTGCATGCTTTTTCACAGGCATGATTTCCTTTTTCATTTATTTCTTGCTCTCCTATTGTGCAAAGTGGTAGCTGCTGTGATGTGATGAGTATAATTGTAATAATCAGTTCTCGTCTGTTTGACAAGAGAAAAGAGAAGCAGTGTGTATGTGAAAGAAAGAAGAACTGTGTCTCTGTCTCTCTTGTGACTCCCACTCAATCAGGGGGTCTCCAGAGCATCAGCAGCAGAACAGGGATTTGGTTTTGTATGATAGAGATTAATTAAAAAAAAAACTCTGCTTTATGAAAGATCCTACAAGAACATATAAGAGGAAAGAGAGAGCAGATGAGTGAGAGGCTGAAAATGCTTGAAGCCACCTCCTGGATACTGGGCGATGAAGCAGAAGCTATTCTGATTGGCCAGACACATTTCTTCACATTTCCCACTCATCATCACCACCTCCTCCTCATTCCTCTCCCTAGTCTTTAGCTTTTCCTGTCTTTTTCCTGTTTTAACTCCTCTGTTGGACCACCTCCATTATCATTCACCATCTTTCCCTCTTCCTTGTTTTTCTTTTGTGTCATCATGCTGTTGGCGTCACTGTGGGCTATGCTGCCAGCTGTTTACTGTCTCCCTGCACCCCAGGAAGTGACAGAAGAAATAATTACATATCCTGCTCTTTTTAGTGTATGTAGGCTTTTTGCATCATCTGCTGAGCCACAGGAGTTCCTCATTGTGGCCCACAGTAACTTTACCTTGCCCCAAATGCTTTAATGCACCTCAGACTTTAATTCTCTGATATCTGACAGCCATACTGCTAAAAGTTAATCTTAAATAGTTTATTACTCAGTTTAAGCATGATACTTAATGTTAAAAGTTGTTTTTATTGATGAACACTTGTACACACAACAAATATCCACATAGTTTTTTGTGCAGAAAGTGCTTCACTTCATACTGAAAACATGACAGTGAATGTCTATTGCATGATAGCCTGTTGAACCTCCCAGTAGATGGAGTAGGGGCCTCCTAAGCCATAACTCTGCCCCAATGACATGTAATGATGAATCACTGAATGATGTGATAGCATCCCAAGTAGGTGCATACCTACCAGTTACTAAAACCTTTCTGTAAGCCAGATGTCATAGTTTTAATCTTCACAAAAAATGGCAAAAATCAGTAGCTATATATGTTGTACTCATCCCAGAATTCCTGTGGTTTGGTTTCTATCCAGTCATTCATGAACTCAGTAAACCAGTCAACCCTCACCCAGAACTGTCCATCTGTGTGTCAGGCAAAGTGATGCAGAAAGCCCTTTAGTTTCATAGGGTGATTGTAATCAGCTTAATGCCATTGAAGCAAAGACTTGGCTGGTCCGAGGGCACACAGGGACAAAGAGCATGTGAACTGTGTCAGTGTCAGGAAGCCATGGTCATGCGCAGTGGGCCAAAGGATCAGTGTCTGACACACCTGAACAGCCAGCCTGATTTTTGGTGATCTCTGGTGTAGGCTCAGATGTTGGTCACGTTAATTGTAAGTAAGAAGAATGCTTACTCTTAACAGCTTTTCATGTGTTGTCAGACACATCACAGTGCCAGTTGTTTTGTGTGTTTTTGTGGGATACTCCCAACTCAAGATCTATCTATCCTGCATCACTTCAGAAGCAGGGAAGATTTTTGTTGGGTGAAGCCTTGCCAGTCAGTAAGATGACTTCAGGTACTGTAGTGTGTTGAGACGCTCACGTCTCATTTAAATTCAAAAAACAGGGCTGTGTGTACTGTATGTGCAGTACAAGTTTTAACCAAAAACCATCACAGACCATGCTATGTTTGTACTGGTGCACTTATATGTATGTACAATTCTGATATTTGCTGTTTCCCTCCCTTACTGCAGGACATATTGTGTATTTATGTCTGCATTCTTATATTTTCCTAAACCTGTAGCTACAGCACTTTGCTTTATGCCTGTTCGAGATTCACCTTCAGTACTCATTGTTAAGCTCTTTGCCTTCCATCTCACCTTCAATCATTCACACTTGCTCAATTCTTTCCTCTTTAGTCTGTTCTCTTTCTCCTTTCATACAAAACTAATAAACATTTATTGAACTTCTCTATGTAATTTGTCCCATATTCTGTCAAAAGCCATCAGTGGCAGTGTAAGTGCAAATTGCCTTGCACTTGTGCTCACCGGTGCTGGCCATTGTTTCTGGCACTAGGCCATCTAAAGATTTTTAAATATACTTTTTTGCAATAAATCCCTGTTAAGTAGCGTGACAGTATCTAAAGGCCAACTAGTACTCTTAAGCATCTGGAGTTTTGCCTCCTGTTCCAACATAATGAATCAGGTGCCTGAAAGCAAATTACCATACTAATGTTGATGTATGACTGTTGACAGAAAATAAAGCAGCACCAGCCTTTGTCAGGTTTCCAGTGTTGCTAATTTTGCCTTTTTGAGTGGTTGCTTTTCTGCATGATACAGTAGTCTTGCTCTGTTTGAGTCACACTAAAACTGCATTCATGTTGCCATGAAATTAATTTATGGCCAGAGAGAAATCTCAAATCTTAGTACTCAAAATGCTTAAGACTAAAGCAGATGTAAAGGAGAGCTCAACTCTAAAAATACCAATAGGGTGCTTTGCCCAATTACAATATGACACAGTGAGCAAGGGTAAACAACAATCTTTCAGACAATGGAACATGGCATCTAGATTTTCTCTTCACTGGTTTATCTCAGGGGAATGGGGAAAGAGATTAGGAGGCCACATTTATAAACATATAGATGCAATGGATATAAGCTATTGTGGATTATAATGTCAAACATTTAATCAGGTATGGCAGTGATTTACCCAACATTTGATATCGTTTGTTACTTCAACATGTGTTCCCTTTCTTCACATGTCAGAGCTGTGTCCATTAATCTTTGTTAAATTCAACTGGGACAGTGTGGAAGTTTATAAAATGAAACAACTATAGGGTAATCTTTTGGCTGTGTGTGCCTCTGGATGTACTGTATATAGTATGCAATTCTCAGAAGACATATTAATTTAACTTTATGTGGTCTCAATATACCTAAGTGCATATGCACACAGACACCACAGACTGAGAAACAGTCAAACAAGACAAAAAGTCTTCATTTGAAAGACAACATCAGTCTCAGGCAGCTGAAGAAAAAAAACTTTCTTCTTTGAAATGACAGCTAATTTAACATTAAATTAGCTGTACATGATATAGTTTTTGTCACATTTCTCCATGTTAGATTCACTCTTCACTTATATATGGCAGTTTACAGTCAGATTTCCTGGTATATACTGTACAGCTGATGGAACTCCTCTGAGGTGGAGGAATGTGTCTGGAGAAACAGAACACACTCTGGCAGTGGGAAGCTGCAGCAGAGGAATGCTGTTTATGTTTAATAGTTTAAAAGATTAATAAATATTAATTTAAAAATGTTTACCATTTCAGCATGTTTAAAAGGTGAACTGATTTAATCACGGTGATGTCATTTGTTTTACTTGACACAAAAATTCCAGAAAGCACTTCTTCCTGATTGAAAGCCCAAGTCTGTCTTCTTGCAGAGATTAACACTGTTGTAGAGGTATAAATCCAGCTTCCTGTCTGTCTGACTGACAGGTGGACACATCCTCAGCCTGATGTGCTGCTATGCTAATCTCCTCTGATGACACTCCAGAGTCTGAGGACATAAATTAACAGGCCGGTTTCATAGAGTCAGCTGCAAAATCCTGCCTGCCTGTCATCATTACAGTAATGCATTCATGATGATGGCGAATCAATTAGCATTGCTGGAATATATCAGATTAAGGCTAAACAGGGCCAAAAAGATGACTTATTTAACCAGTTGTCTATTTGGTTGTCTAATAAAAGACCAAACAGAGGCTTAATGGGAGTTAGAGTTAGTGAGGGAACGCTGGATTTCTGGGGTTCAGAACCTAATCTGGAGTGCCTGACTTCTCTGGTGCAAGCCAGAAAAAAAATCACTTAAGTGCAGAAACAGAGAAGTGGACATTTGTAGAAATGATTTAGCTTCAGTTTAAAATTTCTGTAATCAATATTTTCCTATTAATGGGTCAGATCCCTGTGTGTAATGTGATGTGTCACTCATAGAATTATTCAATTCTGGGGTTTCTTTCAACTTTATGATGTATTTTAACATCTTTCAACTTATTGGTTGCTTTTAATAGATGAAAAAAGACCCCACTCTGTGCTCTGTGCCTGGCACAAAACAACTGAGAGGCACAGTTATCAGCTGATATTCAGGATATCCTGCATGCCTGATAAACAGTGTATGAGTATTCCCATTGGGCCCCACAGGGTCCTGTACTGCAAGATGCAGCATACACAACTTGCAGATTACATTAATGCATACTGCATGCATGTGTGCATAGCGCACATGGATGTGTGCATGACTGTGTTCGGTAGGAGTGCAAATACAGCACACTAGCCAGTCATGTAGAACATTGCAAGGACAGCATCATGCAAAGCAGTTCAAATGATCTGCATTAGGCATGGAGCGCCGTTCACAGGAATGCATTCAATTTCATTATTAAATGTCAAACTAATTTCCCATTAGTTATTTTTTCATGTAGATTATACACAAGCTCTAAATCTCCAATCTTATAAGCTGCAGATGCGTATTGCTTCTGTGTTTTGATGTAGCATCCATTCAGAGCTGGTAGTTCCAGTGAAGGGGGGGGTAGCAAAAAGAGACAGGGAAATTCCAAAGTACCATAAGCAGAGAGGGTGAGAGGGAGAGGAGTGTGCCACAGTGTGTGAGAGTAGACTGCAGCATTTGGAGTGATAAAAACCTATTATGTGTGTGATAGACAGCTTCACAGAAATGACACAGTGGTTAAGGTTGTGACTCTGTGACCATAATATGGAGGTGGATTTTACTGAGAGCTTAGAAGCTGATCTCCTCTCGCTTCCCCCTGCTTGTAACTGCAGCCAGACTGCTTCATGGAACGATTGTTGCTAGGCCACACAGAAGACTGGATGTGGAAGAAAATTCATTACTGAGTTGCAATCAATAGCTCCTAAATAATATCCTAACTCTATTAGATTGATGTTTGGTTTGATCCAAAAGTCTCAACAAAAATTCCTGTCAAATGATATAATGCTGTTAGCTGGTGACTCCACCCTCCCCCCTTTATCTCTGCAAATTGAGGTAAAATTTTAATGACCGTGTGTGTTCAGCCGGCACCTCGAAGCTTACTGTACCTCGATGTGCGAAGCATATGTTAGACTCTTTATTAAAACACCTTGTTTTCCTAAATCATGAGTAGATTTAGTAATTTCCCATATATCCGTACTGTGTCTTCCCTTCTTCATGTGAGCTTTTTTTCAGTTGATTAGACCCCGTGGCGTTTTGGTGTGTCTTATTTTGAGTTTCACAGCTTGGGTTTTACTTCATGTCTCTGTGTATGAAAAATATTAGCATTTAGCTGACTTGGCAGGTTATCAGGGGATTCAAGATTCACTTTTTCAGTTTTCTATAAATTAAATGTTGGATAGATAAACAAAAAATTGAAATTTAGACAACTGGTGAACTTGTATTTCTATTTGGGTTTCTTGAGAGCATTGGATCTATGTGCCCAGCATCTGATTGGTCAGAGGACAGCCCACCTTATCTATCATATCACCTGCTTTCAAAGATTACATCTGATCCCCTGATGGTCACTGTCACTTACGAAGACTACTTATGAAGGTGAATTACACCAGCATTTTCCTACAAAATGAATTTTGGGCATAGTTTGCAACTCACAAGTAAAACTGTGTCTGCTCATGTAAATACACAGACATGAAACATACTGTAGCTTGATAGCTCTACAGTATACGAGGCATTTCACACATTGACTAAGAGGCTTAGTGTACCTGTGTTTTTGCATGGGCAGGTGTGGCTGCAGTATTTGCATATCTATTAAATACTGCAGCAGCTTGCATCAATAGAAGTGACAATTATCTGTAGCTAGCCTATCACGGACCATCAACTGTGTCTCCACCTAGTCAGAAAAAAATCACAATACTGATTCTTCAAATCTCCTTTTTCCCTCTCATTCACTTTCTTCATCTCCTTCCAAACTATCTATCCTAACTCTAATTTTCTACCTCTAATGCCAATTTGCTGTTTTGCCTCTGTTTGCTTCTATGTCCAGCCACTATCTCCACTCTTCTACCGAGCAGAAAAAAAACTGCCCTGTATTTTACTTATTCCCTGTGGAGGGCTCTAATCTCTGTCATCACAAATAGTACCTTACATATGTTAATATTTTATGAAATTGTATTCAATCATTTTTCTCAACAATTTCAGGCATTTGAAATTCTCCATCCTCTTCCTCTAAGTGAACTCTGAATGACAAACCCACAGGCACATGCATTTAGAGTCCAAGTCATTACACCATCTAATCCGATTCCACTGTGTAAAACAACTTAGGCAAATTAACGAGTGAGCCATGTGTGCATCCATACTAATCTGTCTTAAATATAGAGTGGGCTATTTAAAGTTCAGTTTCCACTGTGACAAGTCAAACTTAGTGCAAGTACAGAAGTGTATGGGTATCGCTTCATCATCCTGATTATGTCATGCAAGAGGCAGAGATGGCGGGGATTGGAGTTGGAGGTTGGATGAGTATGTGTGTATTAATAAGCTTGTGGAACTCTGGCTGGAGTACAGCTAAAGGGGAACACTGCATAGTTCTGGAGTTACAGGAATGAATGGGATGGACTTTGAGAGTGATGGATGGCAACTGGTGCTTATACTTCAGGTTAAAACTGAGCTTTCTAAGAAATGAGAGAATATAAAACTTGCCTGGGGTTAAAGTTGAAGCCGCTTCAGAGGACGATCTCCTCAGATAGTGAGGTGTTTAAACCAACCTGTTTTCATCACCATCCCTGGAGTGTCACTTACTGGCACTTTGTCATGTAGTTTCAGTACCTAAACCCACAAGTCATGCCTAAACCTAATCATGTAGTTTTAGTAAGTAAAGTCAAGCTGTTCACATGTCTGGTAAAGTCCCTTTGGTGTCTCACGCTGAGGTGAGTAAAACCTTGTACATCTCAAACACACATTAAAGGTACCCTTTAGCATCAGTATGAGATGCCAAGGGGTACTTGACAAAATATCAATATTTGATGCCCTGGGATGAGAATGCATTGGTTTAAACAAAACATTCTCACACAACTGCTTCCAAGAAACTGCACAACCCAATGAAAGTGATGTTTACTTTATTCTACAATACACTCTCAGGCTACGAGGGGAAATGTGTATAAGTTTGTATCATTGTGGCATAGACACTTCTTGAAGGCCTTTCACTACTCACAGTACCACTTAAGACTTTTGACTGTAATATAGTTATGTTTAAATCCTCATACAAAGTGAAAACTGACAATAAAGGAGGAGGCTTATTCTATTTCAGGGTTGGTGGGATGGTAGTTAGGCAGAATATGGGGACAGAAACTGTAGCACAGAAAACAAAATGTGAATGCCAGGGTGTAAGATATAAAAGAGTAGAGGCCTGGAGAGAGAGAGAAATCCGAGAGAGCATCAGGAAGTGAAACGGAGATGGGGTGCTTTGATGGAGGACATGAGGACTAATGTGTCCTTCATGGAATGAGGCTTGAACAGAAATGGCTCAGTGTGGAGCTAAAATGACTCTATTACAGAGGCAGCGCACCAGAAAGCATCAGTGACATGACCCCCCATCCCAGACTGGCAGTTACAACTCTTAGAGAAAGTAATGGCAGCAGCCTATCTGCAGGATGCAGCAACCGCTGTGGCTTAGGCGTGTTTACGGTTGATTTGCATGTTGCACATGTGACAGATAATGTCCTACAAGCTTGTGAACCAGGAGACACAGCGAGGAAGTAGCTCTACAACAAATGTTAAGTGGTGCCTATAAAGGAGGACTTCCATCAGTGCATTCTCACTCATGTGTAGGTTGGTGTTGTTTCACCAGCAGTGACAAAAGCAAGGACATATGGATATTTGACTTTTTAAAATACACATGGTGTGTGAGTACCGCATTATATAAGCACATTAGCTTTCATGGATTTGAATATACTTTATGTGTTTTCAAATAAAAAATAATGAAGTATCACATGCTGGGTCACAGTTATTTGCAGATATTCAACTTCAGTAAATTCAAGTTTAGTAGATTATGAAACATTTAGTGTGTCTGCTGTCATGTTGTATGTCGATAATTCAATCATTCGAAGACCTCTAGACCAGGAGTGACTGTAATAATGATGGCATGAGCAAAGGAGCTGCTTAGGTGAAGTGAGGTTGGCTAGCAGTGACGAGGTCACTGTTACTGTTAAGACGAGGTTGTGTCAGAAAGCACACGACCTTCCAGTTTTTGATTCCTGTTGTGTTTTTATCCATGGCTGTTCCACAGCCTTAACAATTTGTTTATTATTTTCACCATGACAAAGATTATTTTAACCATGGTGATTATTTTCCATGGTGACAAAAGGTTTGGTACCTTTGCTAATGGAACGGTATGGAGCAAACTAAGGACAAAAACATATACTGTCATTTAGACTGGTGGACTTCTTGGTTTTATGTTTTTCAAGTGATCTTTTTTCTGACATAAATTAAGCTTATCAAAAGAAAACATACAAATATGGAAAAATATACCCCTATTTATTATTACAATATTGACTTACAACCATATTTACTCATGAGGAAGGCTACTTTGTGTACAACCGCATTTTCATGTTATTTCGTTTCCTTCTCATGTTGCATGTATCTTGGCCAACATATAGTAGTACTGTATGTCTGAATGTTGTGTGTGTACAAAAAAGCCGAGCAACAAAATATAAAATGCAGTTAAAATTCTGAGCTAAATCCTACCTGGCAGCCTGGATCAACAACAACACATTGGGAATCAGTCTGGCTCTGTGTCAGTGTCAGATTGCTCATGCATCAGCTTAATAAGAGAAGGTCATCCTACCACAATACATGCCACTGTACCTTGTTGCTTTGTGTATTTGTGTTCTAATACACTACATCTTTACAGTATGATTATTATCTAGGCCTTATTATTAATATGATGACAGATTGTGTTGTCCAGATTAACCTCTTGTGTCCTCGCCTCATGAACCGGATCAATATACATTAAATGATGATCATATCAGGATTCAATGTTTTGAATTCATTTTTGCTACTTGATGCTTCACACTGTTGACTCATACCAACAGAAGCTTCCTCTGCGTCCAGACCTTTCAGCATTATTTATAGAAGCAGAAAGACAAATAGGAAGATGTAACCAAGACAACAGTGGACACTTTCACACTTCACACTGGATTGGGCTGAATGGAAAACAAAGCATACAATTATGTGTCTTCATTTACTGTGGTACAGCTGCCTGATTATAGACAGCACATGGACAAGCTGGTAAATACATCCAAACAGTCGTGACTGTGGAACAGAGTGTGGAGCACTCAGATAATAACATCTCATAAACTAATTCCACTGACGTTTGTGCCAAATGTATCTGAAGCAGTGTTGCCATTGGCTCAGCCTGTGTTCCCCGTTGTCCAGAAGAGTCAACCCTGAGTTGTCTGTTGGCTCAGCATTAGGAAATTGTAGAAAATGTGGTGTGCACCAGTGACCAAATGATTAGAAGAGGTTAGAGGAGTAATTATCCTTCTGTATGGAGCAGTTAATTAAAAGGATCACTTTACAGATCAGACACACAGAGCAGGAGATGGAGGCACCACAGCAGAGCCCTGGCCTGGGAACTGCAAACTGTGCAGCTGTGTTCTTTCTGGCATTTGGCCCAAGCCTTGGTTTCTGCCCACAGCTTCTCCTATATTTTCCCTATCAATCTCTGGCCCTTCTAAGAAGCAAGAACACCTGCTATCTGTCCTTACCCAGATTGATTTCCATTTGTTCTTTTTTAAATTTACTATGAAATGTAAGCTAGGGGAAGACAAAAGAGGGAAACCCTTTCATGGTTAATGCAACAGAGCTACACTGCCTCGTCTCATCTCCCTGGCTCTTTCCATTATTGATCGTTTTTTTCTGATGAATTGCTTTGATAGTTTATTCAGCTCATCTTGATCAATGAGTGACAGGTCTCCTTTGCACAAAAACTATCCTTCACAGCAGACATATGCTGCATGTCATATTTATACTGAATTTGACGTACTAAATTTAATACCTCTTAGCTGTCTTCTTTTGTCATGGAAAGAGTAACAACAATAGTCTTTATGGTGTGGGTGTGCATTTGTTATGGTGAATGGTAAATTAGTGCACCAGAAGAATCCAGAGACATTCTTACCATTACAGTTCACAACCTCTGTTATCTGCATCGGTTTGACCTGGTCTCACCTTTCCTCTTATTAGAGCGGTAATTATCAAACAGAGTCTCAAGACAGAACTGGAGCTCAGCATTTGGTAAAGCAGGGTAGCTTTGTTTTCACACCACCTATTAATTAACCACATCCTGACTCAGCATTTGTCACTGCTCTGATGTTCTCTAAATAAGTTTACAGTACTATCACACCTGCACTGCCAAGTCTCTGTTCCTGAGCCGTCAGTGTCCCAGCATCACTTCATTTGCTAATAACACAGTGACCCTGCTGCATGAGCGATTCCTGTGGCCCCTGTCATCACAGGGCAGCACTCCATCACCACAATTAAAGCTTTATGCCTCAAATCGCCTGCTCCAGAGGAGGTTAAATGAAGGGTACTGCATGTTTAAAGGGAACGAGGGTGTGTGTGCAGGGGTTATACAGTATGGTCTGGCATTTATGCTATTAAAGACATTTCTAACTTGCATTTTTGGACAGTGGGGGGAAGGGGTTACATTTCATCTGTGAAAAAATGGCTAATGAAGGAAAAAGAGAAAAGAGGGACAGAAGTTAACTTCTCAGACAATAGAAGGTGAGGGAGGAAAGAAAGAGTGAAAGCCAAGGAAAGGACAGAAGCCTTTTGATGTGGAGCTGGTTTAGCTCTGATCATAGGCCCACTTTTATTGTTCAGGTGCACTTTAGCCAGATCTGAAACAGGCTGACTCAGCTGGCTCTTTGGAGTTCTCTAAGCCTTTTCCCCTTTTCAAATAACACTTAGAAACCAGGACTTTCAAGCTGGCTTACTGTCTGAAGTGCCAGTTTATTTAAATGAATCCAGCTTTTAGTCAAAAGAAACATTTACATTTCCTGGTAGTCATACAAATTTGTTTACATTCACAATGTTCTCTTGCATGTTTTAAAGCGTTATAAAAGTTTTTCTGTTGATTTACTCTTTATTGTTGGCATTTTTCAGCAATAGCAATTCATTTTATTTACATTTTCCTCTCCATATTATTGTCAGCACCAGGTTGATACAAAATTATTCCACTGATACCAGCCTTACTGTTTGCTTTTCATTCTCTATAGCTGTATTTGAGCTGTTTTAAGTTACTGCTAATGTAAACTGAACATTTCCTACAGCTGCTAGTTTGCATTTAAAAGCATTTAACTCAAAAACACTGGAAATGCAATGTATTTCTCAGTATAGTTGGTGCAGTGTTGATCAAAATCCTGTTTACAGAACAAGACAATAGGCATTTTCTGAATTTTGATCAGTTGATCAGTGTTGCAGAAAGTTTTGAATAAGACTGGGAGTAATAGTAGACACCATAAAGAATAGATGAAGAGGTGCAGGTGACAGGCTTTATGCCTCTAGCTCTTCAGGAAGGTGGCCAACTCCTTGTAGTCTGACCCACTGTTGTGCGGCTAACTACATCCATCTTGTGCAACATGAAATCATATTGTGGTTGATCATGGTATGATGGATAAAGGGCAAATATTGATTGTCTTCCTAACTAGAACAGTTTATGTTTGTCTGCCTGCATTGTAAACAGATACATCAGTTGCTCCTCTGTTTTAATATGGAACAATGTATCAGCTCAAGGAGTGTTTGTTGCCCTCACTAATCTGGGAGCTATTGTATTACTTGTGTTAATTGTATAGATTTTTGTGAAAAGAATCTGATAAACCTCACCTTATTTAGGTCTGTCCTGGCTTTATATATGTAATGGATGATTACATTTTCTAGCTGATCATAGGGTTGAGTCTTTTAAGAGTGCTTTGGCTTGTTATAGTTTAAAGAAGAATTATAAATGTATAAATAAAGAATGAGAACAATGAACAAGCCTGTTTGGTCTAAATATATCCAGTTAGAGGTTGTGTATTCTAAGGTGGGAGGAGACAAGGCTGTCCCTATGGACACTCTGTCCCAGGCTTTATTTTTATGCCTCAACAGCAGGACTGACTTTAATGTGTTCTACCTGTCCTGTGAGTGTGGCGGACTCCCCCTCATCCTAATGGGATCCCGTCCACACAACAGTAAGCCAACAAGGCCCCTGGCAGTGTTAGCTTTTCTGCGTCCATAGGAGAATATACTCACACACAAAAAAGGAGGTGTGGAGAGAGAGAGGGGGGAGTGACTAAATCTAGAGATGAAAAACATGAACCCTAACCTGCAAGTCTAATTAAAGGGGAAAGACAAAGAAAGAAGGAGCAAAGAGAAAAGAAAGAAAGGGAGAAATGAGATGATAGAATACAGTAGAGACAGATTAGTCACTAGGCTTCTGCCTGAATAATCAGTTATTGTTATTCATGTGGCGCAAGCTGTTGCATGCTGTCATGGTCCATGCACAAAAACTGAATGACTGTAAAAAAAAAAAAAAAGACAAGCTAATGGACTAATGTGTCTCTGTCACACTTGTGACAGACTGGTGAGCTGTCCAGGATGTACCGCACCTCTCACCCAGTGTAAGCTGGAATTCAACCTCCCCACAATCCTCTTTGAGATAAGCGGTATAGATAATGGATGGATGGGTGGATGGATGGACTAACGTGGGCGTGTGAGGAAGCACTCGGATGGAAGCCACGTGGATGTGCACATTTTCAACATTGTTGAGACTCATTATTGGGTTATTTTTTCTTTTTCTTCTCTCTTGTTGTTTATAGCCTGTCCAAATAACACAGGAACAATGAAAAAGAAAAAGAAAAGGACCTTGATTTGTCTTTTATACTCAACCTGACTTGGGGTATTAACCTGTTTTCAGTGAGATGGTGTTGGTGGTTTGAAAAGCAATCTCTATTAGATTATTCCCTTCGCTTGTATTTACCTTACAGAGAACAATAACTTTATATTATATGATCTGTCAATAGCTGGGGAACACACACAGTACCACACGGACCAACACAGAAATATGCACAGATCTGTGCTTCTATGCAGAAACACATGTATGTTCCCACAATATGCTCTATAAAGCATCATAGTATTCACAGTAAGTAGATCATATAACTGTACTCTATGCATCAATGCACATGAGCCCTATTGCCTTGCTCTTTCATGTTCATACACCAGGGTGAAAAGACAGGTATATGTCCTTTCACCACTTCAAACAGCATAATGTTCTGACATTTCATCTAAAACCACCAGAAAGGACAGAACCAGGAACTATGAACTAGCTTCAATAACATTTCTCACTTTCCAGTGCAGTACAAAGTCCACACTCTATACTGTTTGACTTTTTCTCCACACTTCTCTGCAGTGTTAGCCCATGTAATGGACCACTCCAAACATGCTGAGTGCACCATCCTTGTGTTTTAAACAGTGAGATGGTATTTTATCCACCTCTTCAAGTCCTACAGGATTGTAGACTATCATCCATCAATCCATCCATTATCTGTACTGTTTATTCATGAACAGGGTCACGGCAGAGCTGGAGCCAATCCCAGCTGACATTGTGCAGGGTCCACCCTGGACAGGTCACCAGTCTATCACAGGGCTGACATGTAGACAACCATACACTCATTCCTAGGGGCAATTTAGAGTCACCAATCAACCTAAGCTGCATGTCTTTGGGCTGTGGGAGGAAACCGGAGTACCCAGAGAGAACCCACGCAGGCACAGGGAGAACATGCAAGCTCCACACAGAAAGGCTTTGGGTTGGCTGGGACTCGAACCCAGAACTGTCTTGCTGTGAGGAAACAGTGCTAATCAGTTATAGATAAACATGGGGTTGGTGAGATGCTGAGCAGCTGTATGATATATGGAGAGGAAAGTTATTTTTTGTGTAGTGCAGATGATGGCTTTTCCCCTATCGTCACTGAATTTCCTGTTTCACCACATGCACGGGGAGAGGGGCCATGCAAAGTATTAGATGTTGTCTAAAACACTGAGCCTACTCACAATATACATTATGGAGTAGACTTTCACACACACACAATCAGAGAAATGAATGCAAATATCTTTATGCATGCATGATATAAAATAAAACTAATTTAACTAATATCAATGTTTACTGACATTGCCGGTAAACCCGTGTGTCTTATTTGTGGAGCTAATGTGGCTGTAATTAAGGAATATAACCTAAGACGGCATTACGGGACAAAACATCAGGACAAGCTGAAAAAAGGTGAATGCAGAGCAGAAGCTACAGAAGGTAGAGGAGTTGAAGAGGAATCTGACATCACAGCAGACGTTTTCACTAAAGCGAAGCTTCACACAGTGAAGCTGCTATGAAAGAGGTTTTATTGGGGCAGAGGAGAAAATCAGCCCGGCCATTTACCGAGGGACATTTAGTTTTAGTCTGTTCAATAAATGTTTATCCTGTTCAGCCCGCGACCTAAAGTGTGCTTTGAGTTTGGCCCCCTGTGCGACTGAGTTTGACACCCCTGACTTAAGGCAACAATTTGACTTTTTTTTTTTTCCATTAATTAACACTGACAGGCATCACATTTTGACTCTGGCAGGGTGACACTCAGGCCCCTGGTGCCATCCCTTGGCTCTGCCCATGCTCAGATTAGCCCAGGACCAAGCATAAAGGAGATATTATGTTAGATGACACACAACCATCTTTTCAAATAAAATAAAACTAGATTATAACATATTTATGTTTTCACTTTTAAGGCAAGGTTCAAAGGCAGTGCAAGCTTTCAGTTGGCTGGACTTTATGAGCTATTATGTCTTCCTATGCTTTAGACGTGCCATATTTCAAAGGAGTTCTTTGGTGTGGAGTGTTTCGTTTGTTTCTTGCCTAAGGGCATAACATGCTGAGGTTCACTGTGTATCTGCCGAGAACCCTCACAACTCCGTGAATTGCAGTGAAATGAAGTACAACCTCCTTCTATGCTGGGGTAGTTTTATTTTCCAGGCCTCCTTTTAAAAGCCAGGTGCATGTGATAAGTGATTTTATCATTATGCTTAACAATTTACTTGCATGAGGGGACAAATGCAGCCATCAGTGAAGCATTAAAAATTGTAGAAGAAAATTGACAGTGACTTTATATAAATTCTGTCACACGTGATGCAGTTGTCTAATCCATTACAGGCTCATGTATCAAAGGGTTCTGCTGACTCTAAGTAGGTTCCTATAGCTGGTATTAATTTGATTCCCTGGTATGGAAGTAAGATAGGGGAATCATTACGGTATGAAAGATGTTTTCCTCCTTGCAGAAAATCATTGTTCTCTTTCATTTGTCACATGAGGTGTGCAGGACAGCCCTGTGATTAATGGGACCTTTATGTGGATATGCACATCTCCTATTTCCTGCTTTACATCCCTGTCTTCGTTTCACCTCTCACCCCCCCCCCCCCCCTTTTCCCCGTTCACTCTACCCTTTTTTTTTCTTCTGTTTGACAGAGACCCCAGAACCTTTGGTAAATAATGTGTCTTGTGGAAGATGTAATGGAAATAATGCTTGAGGAATTTTGATTGATAGGGATTAGGAGTGTGTGTGACTGTCAGTTACCTTGAAGTAGATAGATAGATAGACAGACAGACAGACAGATAGATAGATTAATTCAGAGCTATCTTTTACTATATATATCACACTGTGATTCATTAGTATGGTTTGGGACAGTTTGGCAAAATCCAAATGCAATACAATACAGTTGTCAGATGGACCAAGGCTGGTATGTCGTCCAACTTAGTTTTGTAGGATGATAAAATGAGTTAGTTGACCTTCTTTTAAACTTTTAGGCCTTTGACTTTGATTTGTTTTGCAGAAGAAGTGGCATTAACTGCCTGACCCTCCCTGACTCCACATCTTTGGGGGATGACAATATGGGTGATAGTAATTAGTCACCCTGTTGTGATTGAGGTGACATTATCATTAGTCTAATTTAATGCAAGCGGAGTATTTGACACATTGGTACACCTGAAGGGTTTCAATGCCATATGAAAGGACATCAGCAGAATTTATGGGATCTGCCTATAGCATGGTTCTCATGAAAGCTTTGATACATTATTTTATGATCAACTCCAGCTCAATTTGGAATCTTATCAGTCAAAGGTGGGGGGACTTAATGAGGTCCAATATATAACCAACATATTACAGCATTTTTTCTAAAGTCTAATCCCATTAAATTGTTGGCTGTTAAAAGAGGTAACAAGTGATGAATGTTTGGCAGACTTACTACTAGTCAGGAGGCCCTGCTGTGATCTCCCATTACTACTGAATGTTGTGATGTGCGGTACTCTACATGAAAACCGTGATTAACGTGAGGAGCTGAATGAGGCTTTGTTGCTAATTGCAGGAAGCAGTGTGGGATCTGTTAACTGGATCACAATTAGAAGGTTTTTTATAGATTCACATGCAGAATTTAAAGAACACCACTATCAACCAAAGACAAATAAAGGGGATTCAGGGTGCATTCAACCAAAGTCAAAAACCAAAGCACAACAACGAAGAGGGTTCACACACCCAAACCACCAGCTTCCTGCGCACTGAAGAAGGCATTCCCAACCAGTGATATACAGGCGTATGACATTATACCGGTAAACACATAATCAAAACCAGCCATACAGAGACACAGATTGCTAAGATTGTGTGTGAGGACAGTGTGAGGTTCATGCCTGACCTAGCAGTGAAAAATTGACTTTATTACTGCATCACTTAAGGTTCCACCCACTAATAATCATCAGCGTGCATCAGCCGCTGATCCCTAGCACATCTCACTTCATTATCAAGGCCATTATCACAGTGGGACAATGCTTATCAGGATGAAACAAACACTGAATATGGATGTGTATGTTAAGGGTGATGAGATAAATTATTTTTGCAGCTGTCAAGGACTTGATGATTTCCTCTTATCCATATCCGAGGTGTCTAATGTGTGTGTGGGTGTGCACCTGATATTACTCACATTTTAGGGACCTGTTTTTACATTCACATTGTGAGGACTCGGTCCCCAGCATGTAATTTATTGAATCTTAGGGCGATGACTTGGTTTAAGCTTGGGTAAGGATTGGGTTAGGCTTGTAGGGTACAGTAAGTTCTCCGGGAAAAAAATATAAGCACCCTGAGAATAAAAACAAATGTGGTGTGGGAGGTGGGGTGTGGGGGATAGGATGCACTTGACTATCCAGAACTGCAGGTGTGACATTGAATAAAAGGCTCTGTTTACTGGGGACAGAGTTTGACTGTGCCCTATCATGACACCTATTTCAGGAAGTTAGAAAAGCAGCCATCATCATAGCACTGATGATGCAGTTTAGTAGCCACCACTAGCACGTGACTCAGTGCAAGCCAATTGTGGTTTATCCATATTTTGCCAATTTGAAGATTATTCATAGCTCTACGCTATCAAAACCCATGCAGTGTGCATGGAGTCTGGCACACTCTCTGTCACTGCCTCCATCCATAAATCATATTCGGAACATACATCATTTATACTTCACACAGTTTAGTGTAGCATTTAGAATGGAAAAATGATTTGAAATGCAACGACAAGTGTTATTTTTGGTTTGTATCAGAACACAGTGCCATGTTAGGATGTATAACACATGAAAACAGACATTAGCATCCGGGTATATGTAATGGCTGGCCAAAATGTTTTTGCAGACATTAACAATACACTCTGGCCCTCTGGTATCCCCGTGAGGAAGCTGCTAATTGTTAGTGGAACCTCCCTAAAGTCTTTTTCTGGGAAGTAGGCATAGTAAAAGGCTCTTACAGATCACTGCCATCACAGAGGAAAGCTTTCTGACCACACAGCCCTCTTCACTCACTTGTGGTAGTGTTGTCTTCAGTCAAAAAGCTAAAAACACTTGTTGGCCGATATGCACAGAGGAAAAGGGGCATCACACTGTAAGTTCTAAGGAATTCATTTACAGTTATGGCATGATTAAAGTGATTAAACTCTTGACTTGAGTTATGTTCATTAATGATTGACCAATGAACATTCAGTTTAAAAGGAAATAACTGTCAGACACAAGTTGCTAATGGATTTCACAGGATTTCTCACTTCTCATCATTGGTACTAATAACTAAACACCAAGCATAAGCCTTTTGTTATTTTAAATGGCATTATTACTGATATGTTCTGCTCTATTGTGGCCCATCGGTACTATAAACATTAAATCCAATTATTATCAAAATATTTTCAAGATATTACCTAAAGTGAAACACGTTACTTCTGTGCTGTAATGTAAAGTACTACTGAATCTTTTGTCTGTGAATTTGAGTTGAGTAGCTGTTTGAGCAATACTGCAGAGGTTACATTGCTTCTCTTTCAGTGATGCTTTCAACAGTTTACAGAGAAAAATGTCATGGCGTAATTTTTTCCATGAGCACAAGATCCTCAGACTCAACATTTGAGATGGGGACAGCGAAGCATGCTCAAGTTCATCATGTCTTTTGTGTATACTGTCAAAGTAACCTCCTGGAAAAGATAACACTGACAGTTAAGGAGAAGTTGTTGGCATCCAGCCTATAGTACCAGTCACTTTACTCTCTCTTTACTGAATGACAGGCTTTATGTACAGCAACATCCAGCTTATGCACACACTGTGACAAAGTCAGCCAACTATATATTGTATAGCATTTAACTTATCAACATTTAAACAAGGATATAAACAGCATGCAAGTATGCACATGTTTAATGTACATGTGTATACAGGAAAAGGTAAAACTACCTCAATATACAGATTTACTAGAGAACTCTCTACCACTGTTTCTGAGATATGACACATAAGCTGGCACTGCACTGCCTTTTCCACCTTCACTACAGACAGTGGTGCAGGACATCCATTATTCATAACATCATTACACATGTACAGAGTGATACTCACTTTGATTTCTCTCTGCAAGCGTGTGTGTATGTGTGTGTGTGAGAGGGAGAGCAGGGTCAACAAACAGCATGGTCCGAGTTGTTGTACCACCCGAGTCCCCAGAACGGAACTGTACTTTATACAAATGTTGCCATTTCAGAAAACAAACCTTAGTGGGAATTTGCTAATCTGAATCATTTTCATAAGGCTCCTTTAGACCTAAATAGTGTTTTTCTTGTTTCTGTCATTTAGAAATGACAGCTAATCTTTGAAGTGAGTAATTAGGAGCTGTCATGCTTTTTCACACACACTAAAGGAACCCCTCGTACTCCAGCCACAGCTTCATCCTTTAAAAGATCTATGTCTTTTCTTGCAGCGCTACGCCTCTGATGAGACTGTCTCCAATTATAGAAGCCAAACACCACTGAGGAAACTGAGTTCAGGCGTCGCTTGAACTTCATTAGTTGCAGCTATGCTTTGTTGTTACATGGCAATGTGCTTCTTGGCACCAAGTTTGACATCCTACCACTTCTTCTAGATTTGCAGCATGCTTCAGCTCAGCGAGCTGGAAGTGACAGCACTGCTGTGGCATTCTAGCACCCAATAAAGCTTCTCTTATGACAAGCGAGGCATGACCTGTGAACTGTGAACTATAACAAGCAAACAAGTTCGACCTCTGCAATAACCTCCTCAGTTTCACATTCAACACTCCCCACTTCTAGAGTCTTCTTGATCCTCTGTCAGCTGAACGAGAAGCAGAATGGCCAAGTGGGGGTTACATTCATCTATTTCAGTTTCTTGTGGGAGTTGGAGGTAGAGATAAAGGGAAAATTAGATCAGAATGGGGGTCAGCATGTCTACTTCTATAAATCAAATCATACATAGGTGTAAAAATTGACATTTGTTTGAGAAAGGGTGTAAAACAGACACAAAGGCAGTGTGACAGACTGGAGAGAGACAATCTCCTTATATCCCAGAGGCCTCAGTGATTTGTGAAATATGTGATTTATGCTGAATGAGTGAGACAAACATTATTTATCGGTTTAAAAACAAACAAAAAGCTTGTGTGCCATCTTAAACCTCAAGTTTTTTGCTAAATGTCTGCTTGGCTCTATTTTGCTGTCCATGCCTTACAGATCATCGTGCACAATCTAATCTTGTGTTCTGAGGGGAATTAGCCCAAAAGACTCAGACTGTTCTTAAACCCTAGCATTACTGCCATGCCTCAGCAGGCAGCACCACACCCATTATGTTTCATGATTAAGATGTGACTTATATGCTTTTTTCACACAGCATTCTAAACCTGAAATCCAGTTTAATCAAAGACAATTGCAACCCTAATTGCATTCTAATTGCCATTGCATCAATGGCTTGTTGGCAGAGTCACTGAGATGTCTTGGTGTGTTTTCCGGAAAGCTGCCCACAACAAGGAGGGATTGTGCCGGAAGTTTTGAGTGGATAGAGAAAGACCCACTCGGATTGAATTACTTTGCCATTACTGACCACTTAACAGAGACTTTGGCTTTCCCCCTACACAGTAGCATCTAGTTTATGAAAGTCTAGATGGAAGGCACTTTACCCGCTTCCTGGATACAGACACTGGAGACATAAAATTAAGGAATACACATCCAGCCGCCAAACTCTACTGTTGTAACATAAAAGTTAGAACTGCAGGAAACATTGCACAAGAAATTACTGAGGTCTAATTCATATTCAGACTTTATTGCCAGTTAAGATGGTTCTTAGAAGGCATTAGAGCTATGGCATGTGGTTGATTAAAGGTTAAATGATAGTGGTGGCTTTCATTATGTGGCATGTATCAGTCAATTCAATCTTAATGGCTGTAATCAATGAAAAGTATGTCAAGAGCCTGAGGAGAGTGAGTCTTGGCCCTCATGTTAACCATCTTACTCATGATGGCAAACAATTCTTTTATGCTGTGGTGACTGCTGACTTGTACTATGACTAAAAAGCATTCTCTTTTCAACAAGCTTGTGAGTTTTCATCAGCAGAAATTATCTACACATAAAAGCCTTTTTCATGTAATTTGGCAGATTTCATGTTGTGTTTTCTGGCCCTTCTCCTGGATTAATGCCTTTTTGTGGAAGTAACCCTGCCACACCAATCAAATCCTTTGGAAGAATGTAAGTCAACTAACAAATGATGAAGTTGCCGAATGGCATCTGGTGATAAGGCTAGTTACCATGGCAACAAAATGTAATGACCCCTAAGTTGTGAAGGGATGTTCATGGGTCATAAAATGCAAGTCTGAGTCAAGTCTGAAAGTCTTTGAGTTAGACTGCAAGTCAGGTCTGAGTCTGATCTTAGTGTTTCCAGTGTAAATCCAAGGGCACTTTCTCCTCTTGAGTTCTATTTAGTATATTAACTCATAAGGGTGTATAGTGGGTTAATGCCGTGTCCCTCTGACTCAAACACTCAGTTGTTAGTTTATTAGTTACATCAAGCCAACATTAACAGCAGTCTATTCAAACAGTCCTCCTTTTTAAAGGAGATAATGTAAGGCCTTTTGTGTTCAAACTGCTCTAGAGAGATGTTGATTTAACTGTATGGTCATTTTGAAATGAGCAATGTAACAAGAAAGAGCAGGGAAGAAGAAGACTGCTGCCTAGCAACATTTCATCCAGGATGCAAAATATCTTTGCAGATGTTTTATGGACCAAATTTAGGCAGTAAGGATCAACATAGTACATCCTGGAGAGTAACACCACTACCTACTGTTATGAGTGAGAAATGATCTGTAAATGAAAACACAATCACGTAACCTGTTAGTCAACCTCTCTCATTGGTGTCTCCTTCTCTCAACGTGGTCATTTCCATGTGATCACGCAATTCAGTAACTTGTTATCACATGTTATCAGGACCATACCTATGGCTCAGTAGAGCCCTGCTCAAAAACTGCTGGCCCTTCTCATCCTACTAGTAGGCTCAGTAAGTTATTATCATGTCGTAGACCTTCACTGCACCTACTGCCATTAATGCAGAGTGTGCATTCAGATGAGGAGACAGTCAGCAGGTGGAGAGAAGCGAGCTGCATCTCTATGTTTAGGGGCCGGCAGTATGCCAACACAGAAGAGAGCTTTTAGTGTACTGTCTCCTCTTGCTACTCTCCATGTTCCTTTCCACTTCTGTCTTCCTCTCCTCTCCTGTCCACTCCCTTTATTTCCTGGCCCATTGGCTTTCTTTGCACTTTAGCTGCCAGTTTTACTTGCCTTGACATTTTTCTTTATTGCTGATCAGCTGTCATACTCTTGTGTAGTAATTCCAATGGTGGGGACATTTTGGTGTTTTTCAAATATTAAAAAAATTATAGTTACTTGCTTGGTGTGAAATCTATGTGGTGGGATGAACAGAACTGCACATGGCTGAGAATGTATATGACTACACAGGGGGTTCAGTCACATGTATGACTAGTTTATGTGTTAGTAAACGTTTGTTCATGGGCAAGTTGAAGTTTGATAACAACAATATGTAAAAGAGACCTTTGTAGCTAATATCAGAAACTGATCAATGCTAAATTAATATCACTGGAGATTTCAGACTAGCAGTACAGGGAAATCCCTGCTAGAAAATAAAAGCAAAGGGCTGACACAGGGAAGCTTTCTCCCATAATTATCTTTTGATGCTGCCATGCAGAGAAGGAAAATGAGCCCCAGGGCCACACTCATTTGTACAGTAGTAGCACCTGCACCTGACAGAATGTCTTGTACTTTCAGATACCCCACCATATGTTCAGTCATTCAAGCTGAGCTGAGCTGAGCTGCATTTCATCACTGCAGTAGGGGGCCATAAATTTCATTGTTTAAAGGGCAGTAGCATTTAGCCTTCATTTTCTATGCACACAAAGGTCATTTGACTAAGGCCTACCAGCAAACAGTCATGTCTGTATAAAAGTACATGGTCATTCTTACAACATGCAGTTAACCTCTATTTAAAATATAAGCTGTCCTCTTTGAACTGAGGTACATCTGTACATATTGTAAGTGAAATTCTGAAAGACTAAGCCTATTAAAATCAACAGACAGCAGCAGAGGGCACTTGAGATAAAAGATTTCAAAATGCATGAACATAAACATCTATAAGGTATAACTAACATCAGTGACTCAGTCACTACTTACTAAGAAAAACTGGAATTTAAGCCTGTTTTTAAATTCACTTGTCATCACGCGCTGTGGGAAGGTGTTGATGAGAGAGGGGCTGCCTGCTGCACTGAGTGCGGTGAGAAGGTGCCCTCCAGATGGTCGTTAAGAATCGCTGAGCTGACAACAAATCTACAGCCCAATAATTACACATAGTGTAGACACACAACATAATGCACGAAAGCAGCTTAGGAGCCGTGATCAATTAAAATAAATTAAAATAAATTAGGAACACTCTCCACATGTCCTGTTCAGTCATGTTGGCATTATTGACAGCAGATAAAGTCAGCTGCAATGCTATGTGTACACTGCTGTTACTCAACGTAGAGCTTTGAGGTGGCTCATGTTAGGGGGTGGAAATGGTATGATCCACATTAAGGGTGTGCGGTGTAACATTAAATGCTTCTTCAAGTCATATATGTGAAAATACTGTATATTGTAATTTATGATTGAAGCTACAAAGAATGTGTACAGCAATGTTTCCAGCAAGCTGCCCCCCCTCACCCCATTTGCACCATTGAAACAAGTGCCAGTTCTAGACTGGCATGAAGTCTGATTGGTCTAAAAGCTTCTGTGAATGAGTGAAACAATATGCTGTGGCAGCAGCTATAAAGTGCTGGGAATGACTATGCCCATGCTGACGGGGGTTGAGAACTCAGGCCAGAGTGGCCCTATAAGTTGTTTATACTTCAGTATAAACAGAACTTATTGTATTTTAGAGTTTGACTTAACTATTACTGTTTATTTGGGTTCAATTCAATTAATGTTGGGAGACCTATTTAAAAATCCCATGGGAGTTAACCTAAAATTTGTGGGTTGTATGAGTTTATATTGTAACATCCATGATGATTGGTGAGTGATTGGGGCTGAAGATTAGTCGTTTACTCTTCATTGTAATCTTAGTCTCAATGAGTAGGCCTGAGCTCGCAATGCGTGGATATGCAAAAATAAAATCTCTATATCTTGGTTTCCATTTAATTACACAATCCTCATTAACTTGCATGTGTCCTCAATGTTCTCGCACACACCTACAGTATGTTACTTTGTTTTGCTCATTGTGTTTTATATAGCCCTGATGCTTGGCTGTTTACATGTTTCATGTTTACGTGAATGCAACACAAACACAAATCCACTTATCACCCATTATTAGCAGCCTACACAAGCCACCCTAATGTTCCTAAATATATAATTAACATTATAATATATGTAAAAATGTAAACACAGTACTTAAAAATCAGGTACATGATAATTTTAGTTTCATAATTTCTTCCATTATTAACTAAAATTTGGGCCTGGACCAAAATATCCAACTATTTGAATTTTCATTCTTTGGGTAGGTAATCTGTCTCAATTTTACGAGTGCCTCTCCCTCTGTATATCTGAGTGTTTTTAGAGGTTAGAGCCTTTGAGAAAGTGGTCCTCTTTGTCCTCTCCTGGCTCTCCCGTCTTCCCCATGGGGGAGGTCATGGAGAGAAGTGTTTTGGCTCACCAGTCTGATATGCCTCCCTAATTGCTGCTCCCTGGTGGGTGACTGGGTGAGCAAATGAGAAGGAAGCAGAGAGGAGGTGCAGTGTGAGGGAACAGAAGAATATGAGGGTCAATTCTCACACAAAGGCACAGACTAATGATAGCAGGGGAGATATACAAGGAGATTCAGGTAGCTGTGTGCCTACAGAGTCTCCTCCCACTAGATGAGGGGTAAATAGAGTCCAAAGGCACCAGCCTTGATTGCATGGACCTCCACTGAACATCCCAATGAGTGTACAACCTGTCATACAACAACAGCAGTTAACATTCAATGTACAACAACCGGTCATACAACAACAGCAGTTAACATTCATGTAAAAGAAAGAAGTAAGAAGAGAGAGGGGGAAAGGGAAAAGGGCAGAGAAAGGGACAGATTGTGAAATGCATTGGTGCAGTGATCAATACATGGATTTATGGTTTTCATGACACATCTCTTCACAATAATTGTTCATCTTCTTAAGTGTCTCAAATATTTGCTGCAAAAGGGAGTTTCTCCAGCATTTTGATCAGATTTTCATGGCCACAAAGCTAGACTGGCCTAAACTAAAAAGGACACCAGAATCATTTCCCCAGTGTTATGATACTTTATTTGAATATTCCTTTGACATTTAGTTGGATTTGAGGCGAGTTCCCTGTGGCTACAATGTGCTCCACTTGTGCTGTGGCATTTAGCCATTGCCACGGGTCATGTACCATATTTACCATCTGCAGACCACAGTGAGTTTGTGACAGCTGCATGTGTATGTGTGTGTCTGTGTGTGTGTGTGCATAAAAGTTGGGCTTGTGTGTGCTTACATATCCCTTGTGTTCAACAATGGACTTCTCACAGACACTTTAAGTTTAAGATGTGGGTGAGAGTTTGAGTTTGACAGAAATTTTTTTTTATCCATATATTAAGCACTTCTTTGCTCTAAACTATTCCCAGTGAAGCCACCGGATTATTAATGTAATAATGAGGCGTCAAATTACTTTCTGATATTGTAATTAGGAGTGATTGATTCTCTGCATCGTTGCTATTAGTTTTGTTGCAAAGGGGTCATTATGCAAATCGAAAGGACTGCATTTCATTAAAATTAACTGTCAGCATGAGCACAGGGACTGTAAAGGTTTATTGTAAAAGTTTTTTCTGTAGCCCTTGTTCCAAAATCAAGCTATTCTTAGCTTTGGTAGCTCCAGGCAACTGTTGCCATGCATACACATCCATAGATACACTTGGTGGTGCAGACTTTTTAAAACAAATTTCAGCAATGGGGAGGTACAAAGGTAAGGAAGGTGATTGATGCAATGAACCCACAGGATCATTGATTTTCAAAGAGTGAAAGATATAACAATTTGTTTCCACTTGTGAGCATCAGTCCATGAAATGTCCATTGTTTAACAGTAATGGCTGGATTGTTGCCGGGTCGATGGAAAGGGTCCCTGGTGGGGTGCAAAAGCATGAAATAAAGTTGGAAATAAAAATGTAAGACACTGTGAAAGACTTACAGGAGCACTTGTGGATTGTGCAAGTGGTGTTTTTGTGCACGTACTGTCACTTGTGTTCATCTGTGTGCATGTGTGCACGTGTGCTTGCATCAAGCAGTGGCTTAGTAGCTCCTCCGGGCCTGGTGTGACCAGATGTTTGTGAAAAGCTTCCCAGAAAAGAAAGCTTCCTCATGCCAACAATGCCTTAAGCTTCTTATAGACTTATACCATATGTCATAGCTGTGTTTGACCAGCATGGCTTTAATTTACCTCTACTAATCTGCTATGTAAAGCTATCACCTCAGCAGCTTTCGCATTTCAGTGATTCCAGAAATGCAGTTACAGTAATTTGCAATAGAGAGGAGGTAATAAGTTAAAGTTTTCATTAATAGTATGCGGTTAGATATAGTTTTCCTCCTTTTTTGATCTGAAACTGTGCTCTGAAACTTGACAGATCATGTCATAAATCTGATGCTGTTCTGTTGCACACAAATTTTTTTGCCATCAGATTTCAGTAACCTAATTTGAATGAATTCTGCTGAGTGAACATTTTGCTGCTGACAGCTCAGTGGGCTACCAGAGCAACCTTGTGACTTTGCAATTCACTTCAGTATTCGATTCTAAACCGCTTCGTCTGACTGCTCGTATTCTTGCAAGTGCAAACTTAATGCTGGACTTGTTGGCATCTAACAATGTCACACTTACTGTATATAAAAGCTCACTTTACTTGGCCTGAAGTCTTTCTTCGATTTTCTTCCTGGTTTTACTCCTGTTCTCTCTCAGCTTTAAAAGCAACTCACCCTCATGAAACAGTAAAATTAAAATACTTAATTGAACTACTGAAAAACTGAAGTATTACTATTTACTAAATTACTAATAGAGAGATGATATAGAGAGGTGTGTCGACCTTGGCAGAAAAGGACAACAGGTTGAATGTTCTCAGTTTTGCTTCATCTATACATGGAGTTATCCCAGTCTGGTATTAAGCTGGCATCCTATTCTCATTAATTCTGTTCTGGAAGTGTTTGTGTATGTGTGCTAGTGCTTTTTGACAACATGCCTTTTCTATTCAGGTCAGTGTTTGACATGAGGTGGCAGTGTGGAAAGGAAGAGGAACTTGTCTCTGCCAACTTTTAAACTCATTGACTTGTTCCCCACCAATTTAATCATTTATCTTTCATTTTCATTCAGTGTGAGTGAAGAATGGGCACAATATTGTCTGCATTAGGACATTTGGATTTACATGTCTCTTGGTGTTTGTGCTGAAGATCAACCAAACTCTTGTGGCATTTTCAGATTTCAGACAAATGAGCAAATGTGTTATAATTACCACAGTTCTGTCATTCTGCAGCAGAGGAAAATGTCTATTTTTACTTAATTTCTGTATGAACCAAGAGAACCGCTGTCCTCCTTACAGTGAGGAACATACTCATCTAATCGCCCTCTGGTCTCATGAGATGTCACGTCTAAGTTCAGCAAGCACAAAACCAGAGTGACAGTAGCTGCATTGCTAATTTAATTACTCACATGAAAGGCTGTAATACAACCTATAGAGCTATGTCATGGAAGGATTGTGCTGGGTGACACAGCAGATTATACTTTGTTTGTGTCTTGTGCTTTCTGGCTATGTATTTTACAGTTTAGTGGGTTTTAGACACCAAGAGGAAGAGATGATACACTGTAACTTAAAATAAAGGGGGGAGTCAGACTTGAATGCTGCTTTAAATTCTAGTATGGAGGTTTTTAAGCAGCTAGAATTTGTAGAATTCAATTCATTTCAACTGAATGACAACTTTGAGTGGACTAGCTCAAATGTGCAAAGAAGTCCGCATATTTTTATGTCCAATTGTGAAATTAAATAACTTGTGAACGTAAATAATCTGATCTGTATCCAGTCATCCTGGAGGTGCTGACCTTTGAGGGGACAGACAGCCACTGTAAAGTCCAAAAGATACAAAGCCATTGTAGCTGATCAGTTGTATTTGTTCATGTTTCTCTTACCCACCTCTGATAGAGTATAAATCTGCTCCACAAAACCATCATCAGACATAAGGCAATGGTACAAATACTTGTGTGTGAGCTTATTGTTCCTTTAGAAACAGAGATAAGTGAAACAGTAAACAGCCCAGTACATAGAAAATAAAATGCAGCTCATGAAGTTTTAATGACTGACTAGTGCTAGAAACAAATATGCCTTTACTGCTTTTTTCCACCCAATTTCAAAGTTATGTTTTGAACTGATGTTTTTGCTAGCCTGCCCGCTGCAGGGGGTATCAACATGCCACCAATTTTCTTGAAACAAATGTTTCCCGAAGACATAAATTTCACAATGACACTTTCCGCTGTGACCAGCTTTTTAATCAGAAAAAAACTTTTTGAGCATAAACATACTATAATAGTCCATCTTTTTCATTATATTTCAAATTCTTATCTGATTCAAGCCTTCATTTCTCCCTGGTATTTCACCTTGGTGCAAAAGCTACTTTACTCTTCCTTCTTTGTCCCAAGATGATCACCCTCACTCCTCACCTCTATAGCTCACCTAAACACACCCAACTAGCACAATACAGCTGATGCTAATCTGTCTCCCATTTGTATATTGCTCACTATAGCCTTAATCACTACCCTGCAGTCACGTCCCTGACAATCTGACTGGCCCCAACCTCCTGCCTTGTCATATACTCTTTGGCCTGAGGGCTGATTTTATCTACGAGTTATTGTACCACCATCTGTCTTCCTGCATTCTCCTTATCTTGACTGGGCTTCTACAGGCAGTAGCTACTGTACAGGCCCTACTTAGTTAATGCCCCCCCCCATGACCTTCAAGGTTATGTTTTCACTTGGAATTTTGTTTTGTTCAGTTAGAGCTAACGTTAATCTTCTTTTCATGTTCGCTTTTGACAAGCTTATCATCATACGACAAGACAGTTTTATGCAAATGTGCAAAGCTGACATGAAGAACATAGCTGTGTCTACTCATTCTATTTATATTGCTGGTTGCAGATATAAGATTTATAACCAACCACTTTTGATTTAAACCAAAACAGCACAGTGCCAAATGGACACAATGTTACTGCATGTAAACCTCTCAATATAAACAATAAGTCTGTGTGTGCTTTTTGTGCCATTTGATGCTTCATGACTTGAATACTGACATACAGTAGATATACATAGAGGATAAAAGTACTATCAGGGAAGTAACTAACAGTGATGCTACAAATTTGCATTTATGACGGTTATCATTACAGTATTATCTAGTGCTGGGGTTTGAGAGTTTTGCTGTGTTTGTCTGCACATCTGTTCCAATACTGACAAAGCCCAGAAGGACAATGTGTCTCGGCAATGTACTGTTAATACACTGTTAAACTATATTCCTGAATACATGAATCAAAATGGCTCCCTTTAAAAATCAACAAGCCAAGTCCACACCAGGTACTATAAAACGGAGGGCAGCCACTTCCTGGGCAGATGCTCACATAAATGGGTTCAGTGTCACCTAAGTTGATGGAGTGTGTGAGGGTTGTACTGTTCCTGGGAGTGTGTGGAATCTTTATGACCATAGTTATTAAACATTGTATGGTACATATTTAAAAATTAACAGAGTAATGAGGACATCATAATTAAAGTTACACAATGTTAAATATCTAAAACAAGCACAGATTTGACTTGGATTAATTTCACTTCTTTTCTTAGTCTGTTCTTGCTGGCTTATATAACAAACACTAACAAGCACTGAAAACACCAGCTCCTACATGTCCCATAATGCAACTTAGTAGCATCTTTGCTAAACATTCTCTGGCTGATCTGATCCACACCAAAGATTATTTTGTCCTATCACTGTTTCCAGTATTAAGAATGAACTCTCATGCTCAAATCAATTAGACTATCTTGTAAGCATTTCTGAATTAGACACAAAAATAGTTTGCTGCCACTGCTGCTGTTGTTGTTGTGTTTTTAAAGTGTTATTCGGCAGTAAAATAAAAAAGTAACTATTTTTAAATATATTTTAAAATCTGAATTTTAATTTAAGCCATTTTACCTAGCCCTATTAACTGGTACAGAACCAGTCTATGCAGTCATACAATGTTTTACAACAAAACTTATGCTAAAACTCTGACAACGGTGTTACCACTCAGTCTCTGTTGTAGGTTTCATTTAGCTATAATGTGATTGGTAAGGTTTGTTGCTTTGCCTCAAGTTACATATTGCATTTAATGTTGCATATTATATATTGTGCTTTTTTTAAACTGACATTAGATTGTAGAGAAAAGGATACGATGTGACCTTTTTGTGGAAGAAAGTAATATTTTATATGTGAGTGAGATAAAACTCAATGGGCCAAGTGAATGGAGGTCTGCCACACCCAGAGCCAAGAGTAAACACTCCAGTAACCCAGCAAATGGATCACCCCAAGACACTTCAAACTAAAGCTGACATATTTTACTTTCACTCCATTGTGTTAAAATGGAAAGAGGTAAGAGGAGAGAAAGCACCCAGCCTTACAGCCTAATAGTAGAGTCAATTACCTAGTTGTCACAGATAGCCTGCCAGCAGCATGATATAGGAAAAGACAATAGAAAGTTGGCCATATAAAGAAATGTGACTGTCAGAGCCCATATTCTAGATTATTGGTCATCCTTACAGGCTGTAATGCCCAACTGTAGCCATGGGTTCATAAGGTAGGATAGATTATATCGCTCTACAATAGAAACATAATCAATCCTCTTGCACTGTGACCTGGAGGAAACCGTAACCATCATCTCATTAAAGAAGCAGACAGAGAAAGGAAAATCATAGCAGAATACATCCCCAAAATACTATTCATACACATACATCTACACACTGACAAGCACTCTGGGTTCTGAAACCCCCACCAAACTATTCATTGTGTTATTTTATGTAAGTAGTTGCAGGTACTGAATGTGGTGATGTCATCTTCATGTCACCGTTCAAGACCTAGAGTCAGGGGTATTTCTGTTGATAATTTAATGCCTTTGAATAAATATATTAGGTGCAATTTTGACATCGTTAGAACCGAGACTGCAGAAGAACATGTCCCACTGTAGCTTTTCCTGTTTGTACAAACTATATCAAAAGAAGTCCTGTTGAAACATTCCAGAGAACAGACTTTTTCTCCAACAATATCATCTCTCTTGGACCAAAATGCAGAAAAAAACTCAATACACCCACTTTGTTGTCATTCCTGGAATAGCTGTGGCAGTATCGATCGTGATATTCTTGAGTTTTTGGCAAGGAGCAGCAGTCTTTCATTGTGGAGGACAGAGCACTCAAAGAATATTCCCCAAAATACACCATCCTTCAGCCTTTACCCTCTCCTTAACTAATTATATCAGTCCATTTGGGGATTTTGATATAAATAATGGATGTGAATCTTGTTACTGGAATCATTTTAGCAGTGTGTTGTTCATGTTAACGTACAACTTAATATTTGCATTTTATGTTGATGTCTGTTTAGAGCTTCAGTTGTACTAATGTAAAGCTGTGGCCCGCTATAGAAATTCAACATTTTATGAGTCTATTCACAGCGACTCCACAACAAATAAATCATTTAATGGGCTTGGAAAATCAAGATGGATGAAAGTTGAAGGAATATGTATTATTTCCCACCACTGTTAGATTAGATTAAAGTATAATAAACCCCTCCCAGGAAATCAGGAGATGGAAAACTTGAAACTTTTCAGCAAAGTTTTCTGTAGAAACTACTACAGTAACTAATAGACTACTACTGTAAGTAATAGACAAGTACAGTATTGAACTGTACTTGTGTTGTACCCTCTCATGTATGTAGCTGGGGAGGACAAAAATATAGAGACACCTCTGAATATAATGTAGTCCAGTACAGCACCACCTATGACAGGTGAAAGGAGAAGCAGTTCTTTTTATCTGCTTATTATTTACACATTAACTTTTATGTCTTTGTCTTTGGGACAGTTCTAAGATAAAATAAATTTCATATAAAGCTTGGAAATAAAATGATTCAGCAGGTCCTCTGAAACACAAAGCAACCAGATTATACATTAGCTTTGTACGTGTCGCAATAAAATAATTGTTCTTCTTCTAAAGAATGAGCTGTACTCCTCCCTCATCCTCCCCCATATTTCATGTAGAAAAGGAACTGTGTCGGTCACTAGAGATAATTAATCTTAATCTGTAATTGTGTTTTTCTAGCTTCTTTGCTGCCTTACATATCTATAGTGACACATTTAGCAAGAATTTTAATGAGAATTTGCTAGTTGAGTAAGTGGAAATATCTTCTTTCATCCTGAGTCTGTACCGCACAGAGAGAAACAAGATTGCTTTGCAGTACTGATAAATTCAAAATGTTTCCATGCACAAGAATATGGTCATCTGGAAGTACAGGAGAGGAGGGTGCAAAGCAAAAATGTATAGGCCTCCTGCAGTAGCAGACTAATGATGCAACTTTATGCTGTTTGTTGTATAAGAATGTTGTATGGACAAGCTGTTCAGCCCAGTCTGTGCAGGGAGGGCACTGTGCTTGGATGATGCTGGATGTTCAAACTGCATGTGTGCATCATGTAGCTTCAAACCTGTTGTTATTTTTTTCAGCAGACAGAGCCACAATGTATGATCTGCATACACACATCAGGTCACATTTATTGGACAAGTACATTTAAGCACGCAAGGAATTTGACTTCGTACTGAGGAGTCTATGTGCTCTTGTAAGGCAACAAGAAAGCTGGAAAATATATGCATGTAGACTGCATACACACAAAGAAATCCTAGACTACACACTTATCTCTGCACCCATGCAACTAACTGTAACAGACTGGACCATGATGCCGTAAAGTGAAGGTCACCTTGTGTTTGGCCCCAACTGATAAGATGTAATCTTGTCTTTTATGTGATGCCATGTTTTCAAAGGACCCTCTGCAGCTTCCAACCCCAGATCAATACATTAAAACAGACAGTCTTGTTATGACACTCATGGAAACATATTGTGCTGAATTAAATGCAATTTAAGTTTGCTGTGCTGCATTCATCTGAGCTGATATTTCAAGACATTCACGTTATCTGTTAATATGGTATAAAATTAGGAGTATTCAGGCAAAACGTAATCTTTATAAGACATAACATTATTTGATCATTATTAGATCATTCTTAAGTTCATAAGCAAATTTTAGTCCAAGCTGTCTAATGTTAAGTGAATAACAGTCAGTTGGCTCAGAAACAATGGCAAGCAGCTTGACCTTTTCATGCAAATTAGAAAGATTGTTCATTGGTGAGATTGTTGTGCATCCAAATGTGTGTGTGCATAAACTTGCATTTGTGTCTGAGTGTATGTGCGTGGATAACATTGTAAGCTGGAAGAATAAAGTTCAGCTAGGTGCTCAGAGTCAGTAATAACTCACCTTTAAAACTCCATATTACAAATTGTACAAGGTGGGCCACTGAAAAGTAGCCTGCCTCCAATTACTGGCGTATACTAAAGTATCCAAGTACTTGGCCACTTTTCTGTGGGTCACCCTGTACCTACCTCTGCCTCTCCCATGATTTCATCTGCTCTCTTTCATCCACTGTTGCCCAGTTTTTTCCTGTGCCTCTGCTGTAATTCATGCATGCCCTCCAAACACATCTGTCTGGGAATATCACAGCAATGAAAGCAGGAAATGCTCCTAACAGTTGGGTTCTTAGTCATTGTTTTGTGACCCCAGTATCTCTGCTCAATACAGTCTCACTAGCACACTGGCAAAATGGAAAACTAGCATTTTGTTGTACCATAGGGACATAAGGATTGATCATAGACTGGTCTTATCTTATGTAGCTCATTGTGACCTCATTGCATCCACACATCTAGATACACCTGCCCGTAATTTCTTCTGCCAGCTTGTTTTTATCACCTCTATAAATGATAAACATAATTCTCCACTCCTAGCATGGGACAGAGGACTTTCAAATGTGCAGAGAGCTTTTTTTGCGATAAACAATCCTCTGACAGCATTCTTGGGTTTCTCAACTAATTCTACATTTAGCTGGAAGAGGTGGAGGGGAGTGTGTATGGGAAAAAGTCAAGTGATTTCAAGGAGAGGTAGAAAGGAGGAGAAAGCCAAATGGAAAGAAATCCAAATCTTTCAATTAATCTGGTTTAGCTCCCCAGTGGGCAGATGGATAGACTGCAGCAGGGTACAGGTCAGAGAAATAAATAAACAGGGGGGAGAAAGAGTGAAAAACAAGGAACTTCATTGCCATCCCTGGGTTTTTACACAGCACAAGCAGACCTCACCATAATCTTTTATACCCTTCCAGCCACCTTGCCTAAATCTTTTCTTCTGTTTCTTTTTTTCTATTCACACCAACCATCTGGGGTCTGGGGTGCATATGTAATTCAGCAGTGATGCAAGTAATGCTCAAAGTCAGAATCTTAAGCCCTAGTAAAGTGTTCATTCTGAACTCCCTACTGTAGGTTGACCTTGTCAAATTATTGTGTAATAACAATATACTGCTGTTAACAAATGCCCTGAGAAGATTTTATCTATTTCACCCACTCCTACTATGCCATGATGGTAAATTATAAAATAAAAGCACATATTTAGTTGTAGTAACATTTGTGTTTTAAAAATTGTTTACTGTACAGTATATACAGTATCACTAAACTGAAAATGCAAATATGGTACATTGTGAAAAAAACACAATGCCAGCCTAACTGAAACTACTTCATATGTCATTTGTACTAGTTTATTGAACTAATATTAATGTGTTGTAGTCTGTGGACCACTTGTAACTGTAGTAATTATGACATGAGCAAAGGATGAAGTTAGTATATACTGTAGAACGACAAAGTCCATGTTGGGATCGTGAGGCATGGTTGAGGCGTTTCTCTCCTGTGTGAAATAGTTTTTTTACTTTGAGCGTTCCTCAGTCTTAATTGTGTGTTTATTATAGCAACAATGAAGACTGAAACTAGCCCAAAAAATGGTCTTTTTCTAAACCTAACCAAATATCTTTTGCTCCTTACATTATGAAACTGTGATGTTCCATAATCATAACTAGTCACACCACATGTCAAAGTGGGAAACTCTTGTTCATATTATTTTCTAGTATGCAGGGTAATTTAACAAATGACAGTAGTATGTCATCATTTTAGGAACCCCCTTCTTCTCAGACAAGGGGTTTTACATCTCAATTGTGTGCCTAAAGAATAGAGATTGATCGACAGAGTTTTAATCAGCACTGACACACTCACCACTTTCTGATAAACAGGTTAACTTTATCTCAGGTGGACAGTACTGACAGGGACAGCAGATAGAGGGGGGCGGTAGGGACAAGGGTGGGAGGAAGGAAGCAAAAATAATAGACAAGCCTAAAATTCAGTGAGCATGTAGACTTTGTGGCATTACATAAATACCCTGTTGTTTACTTTAGTGGGCTATGTGAATTATCATAATTGAGCTGTTTCAAGGAATAAGCTGTTTGATTTTAAAGAATTTCTCCACACATCACAGTTGATATTGCCAGTTATGATTATGTCCAATTCCAAAATATCGAGGTGAACTAAGCTGCTTTTGCTCAGTCGAGCACACGGGAGCTTACCTCAAGTCTACAGGAAAGGATTTCATAAGTAATAAAACTGTGATAGCTTTTCCTAGGCCATATATCCACTGGGAGCTCACTATATATACACTATATGATTTCTTTCAGAATATGCCAGAATAATACTCCCCTTGATGATTACATGTCTCTGTGAGGCAGCCTAGGTGTGACAATGGTAATAAAAATATCCTTAGATCTATTTTCATGGTGGACAAACTATATTCAGGGTATGACTCCATTATTCTTGACTACAAAGAAAGATTAAGTCTGCATTGTTCTCCTCATTGCCAATGGAAATGACTTGGATGATTAGGCTATTACAGTACATCTTACAAAAAATAAAATGATGTGTTTCTCCTACAGACCTTGGAAAATTCTCTTGTTCAGGTTCCCATTAACTTTGTCTGGATTCAGTCAGCCTGTGTGCTTCATTCTCATTTGGGGATCATTATATGGATTATAGACAATCTCACTATACACACATCTTTTCATCAGGGTTTTCCTTTCTTCGCCACAATGTAATCTTAAATCAAGTAAGTCAGCCATACTCGCATGGCATCATTATTTCTTATCCTCACTTGCCCAGGGCTCATCTTCTCTGGTTCCATCAGCTCCACATGCTTTATGATATAAGACTTTTGTAAACCCACTGCGACTAGTAAAGACGGTTAGAGATGTAGTGTCTTGTCATGTAGGAAAAAGGTATTCTTACGAGAATATGTGTCCACAGCCATGCTCAGTGAGGATACTTAGGTACAGTGATGCTTTGAGCTAAGCATTAACATCAGCATGTTATCATGGGCACACTGTGTCATTGAATTCAATGAGAAAGTGTGTCCAAACATTTCACTGGTAGTGTACATATTCAATACAGATGTAAATATGTTAATATTAATAATCATCTACCTGCTACAATAAAAACAGAGGACAAAACAAAAGCGACAAGAATACTATTATTAGCAGTGTTTGTCACAGACGTACGTGTCTGCCTGTGCCTTTCTAGAGCCACGCCTCAAGCTTGGCTAAGAACCGCATGGCACTGCTTCAAATTCTAGTTTCCCAGCATATCTGTTTATCAGCCAGCAGCACCAGCTACATCTGATCCTTCCACTCTGTGCGTAGCCATGCTGTGCTTGTTAGCACCACAGCTTGCAGCTTTATTAGTACCAACTAATTTGTTCTTGACACTAATTACAACTTCACATTAAGCAGTGCAGTGGGCTAGACAAATGAAAGGCAGCAATCTCCCCATCACCGAGGCCTTTTTTGTAAGCACAAACAGTGACAGGTGTGTGGGAAGTGGGAGGAAAACATTGGATCATCTTATTGCTGGGGCAAATGTGGCCTCTCCAAAGGAAAGATGAGGTCATCCAGAGGTGGTTTCTTTTTCGGAGGCTCCCTGGATGTTACAGCTCCATGCATCATGAAATCATGGAAGAGACAACAGAGTATGTTTGTGTTAGGCTCTGTCCTGCTTTGGTCATTTCATTTCGTGCTTTCCGTTTAACAAGCTGTGATAGCCCACAGCACCAGGAGCTCTCCGTCTCCATTTGGTTTTCATTGTGTTTGCATGAGAGCAGCCTGCATTTCCTGCTATAGGTTTCATTTCCAGTCTGTAAAAATGTATGCCCATGTGAAATGATAGTTCACTCAGTATATTCCAAGGATCAGCAATGTACTGTGACTTATGTTAGTATCTAAAACTGGCCCAACCCTTTCAAACTTCTTCAGCCTCCAAGCATCCACTGTGAAGGATTATGGTGGCAAAATGCTGGCACTGGTAATGGGCTCATTCACTGGACTTACTACTTTAGAGGAATCAGCATGCAACTGATGATGAGGAGGATGTGTAGGCAGTCCCACCAACACTGCTGCAGATCAGTGGAGAGAGCAGTAGGCACGAGGAGCTGCAGCAGACACATAGACACAAATACAGATACTAACTTAAGCTCCTACTTTCAATTGTTGCACACATGAGAGAACAGTGAGAAACAGAGATGAGTGTGTGTGTGAATTTGTTAGGGCGTGCAGATCAGGAATGAGTTTGTTTCTGTTCAGGGATCATAGGCTAGGCTACAGGACACCTGGAGCATACTTTAAGCAGCTGGGAGGACAGTGGCTTGTACAGAGTGGCCAAAAAGTCAATCTCAACTTTTATTAACTGCTGAGGGAGGTTTAATATCACACAAGTCTTCTTATGGCTTCTTTGGACTGACTTCATTTATTTATTTTAGGCACCACATGGGTTGAATTTGTCATATAGGCACCCGAGCTGCAAATGTTAGGCAATAAATATTCCAAAGTCACTTTATTATACTTTGAACAACAACATCTGGCACATCCTAATAGTGAAGATATCATAGCTGCCGACCCTCAGGCAGTCCAGGGTAAAATAAACACTAGAAATGACTTGGAAAGGCTTTTTATTCAAGCTCCTCTAGATGTACACACTGCATTTTAAAACTAGGCTTGACTGACAGTGATACTCTGAAGCACCAAATATGGTGTAGATGCGGCACAGACTCTTGGGGAGATTCCTTGGCCCTCCCACATGTACTCCCATCTGCAGTATTTTGTGTTAACGTGCGCCTTCCAACTCCTCCAAAGCAGAACACACACAAACACAGTAAAGCAGCCAAAATTTTTCAGCTGCTGCAGAACTCTTATGTTTGTTCATGCAGCTGGATTCACTGGAATTTACAAAGGAAATTAATATAATGTAATGAGAGCCTGGGGAAATTTGCTCCAAAAGTAGTGCCTATTTTTGTGTGTGCTCAGCACATTAGTCATGAAGGAAGCACTGGCAAAGGATATTTGTATTCATTTCCTTAAAAAGTCATGCATGTGACCTCTTCTCTTTTCTTTCCCTTTCCTCTCTTTTCTCACATCTTTCACTAATACACTCCTTTTCAAACCCTTGCCTGTCTTTCATTATTTATCTTTTTACCATGATCACAGAGGCAGTTTAATAATTAACTCTCACTCAGGAATATTTATGTTCTTGATTCATAAATCTGTGCACAGTCACTCACAAACACCCACAGAATAAATAAATAAAATGCAAACCTTCACATATCTATTTCAAATATACTTCTCTTGCAGTTTTTCAACAACTGCAAGAGCAACTACTAATGGTCAAGTTTGTGTGTCCTCCAGCATGACTGATCTACCATCCACCTTCCAAAGCCATGGAAAATCTGAACATTTACACTCCCGTAAATAGCATAACCGCCCAAGTACTGACCCAGAACAGCCAGCTCCAAATAAGGATAAAATCAATTGAGGGTATTTCTACGGTCTTCCTTTTCTAACTTCCATAGAAAGGGATCATCATTATCTGTCTGTGGCCATTATAAGGCCAAAATAAAGGCATGTGTGGATACATGAGAAAAAGATCCATTTGTTTATTCCCAAATTAATAATTAAAAAACAATATTAATTATTGGGAGGCCTTCAGATGCCTAAAATGCTGCTACCACCTTTACCCCAACAGCATCCACATATTCTGTGTTCTCTGGCTTGTCTCGTTTCTCAGCATAGCCTCATACATCATCATTGAGAAATGAAAAAAGAATATTCCTTTTTTATCCAGTAGCCCACTGTGAACCCACATGCTCAGCACAATGCAGCATATGAGCTGTGCCACTTACTATCATCAACATGTGCCGTGTTCGCGCTAGGGGTTTGCTTGTCAGGCGGGATTACTCTCAATCCTCCTGCAGATGGCTTCAGCAACTTGTCTCTTTTCTTGTCCTAAAGAAAGATGTCAGAGAAAACAAAGAATGTGTCACACTTTGGTTATTTTTTTTTACCCAGACAGAGTGTTATGTGTTAGTTAGAAGACATTGCTGATTGGACTGAAAAGAGGAGCTGAACAGGGAAGCAACGTGGGAAGGGAAGAAGGCAAACATCAATATTACATTAAGAGGGGGACACACACCCAAAGCATACCTGCATTAAGGTGATCATAGTTACACTTTGAGCATCATGACGAAGTTGAATAAGGTCTCGTCTAGTATGTGCCAGTTGGTGCTGACAGTCATGAGATAAAATAATAGTCTGATGACTGTTTGCCTTGTGATTCTGTGACTGCCTGCTGCTCCTCTTAAGATTATTTTAAACATGTTTCATCTCTACAACCTGAAAGGGGGCCGTCAACATTATGTGAAAGGACAGCAGAAGTAATTGTTTAAAAAACAGAGCACAGATAGTCATTAACATACTTTTAAGCACAGTTAATGCAGGATCTCATGCAGAGCAGCTCATCTGAAGTTCATGCAACTCTACTGAAGTTGCTGTGCAGACTCATATCTCTCTGTAGCTAGCCCAGTATACTTAGAATAACATTTATATTAAAGCATTATCCAGAAACATTGGCATGTAGATGAGAATACCCTTTTCCTGGATTCCAAACAGGATTTCAATGGGTGACCCAACAATGCAATTCTATTCATTGTCAATCTATTGTCCAATTTGTTGTGCTGCATTTACTCAGTTGGGAGTGGGAGTGTAGTATCTACTTGTCCGTGCAGATTCTCAGTCATCCAGGTCAAAGTAAGCTGAAAAATCAACTGGACTAAGTTTTTAGGTGACGAAGCCCTGTCTTCCTTCACTGGTAACGCTCCCAGCCACTGGTTCCGCTACATGGACGACACATGGGTTAAAATCAGGACCCAGGAGGTAGAGGCTTTCACCAATCATATCATCTCTGTGGGTATCAACATCAAGTTCACTCGTGAGTATGCCAGAGATGACTGTCTGGCCTTTTTGGATCGTGCAGTCCACTTGGGAGGGGACAGAAGCCTGAAGGCAGAAGTATATCGGAAACCTACACACACGGACCAGTACCTGCTTTTTGAATCACACCATCCACTTCAACACAAACTGGGAGTCATCAGAACTCTAAATCATAGGGCAGAGGAAGTGGCTACAACTGCAGAAGGGGCCAAGAAGGAGAAATTACACATCCAGAACTCCCTTAGAGCTTGTGGATACCCCAAGTGGACCTTCACCAAAGCAAGGAAGAGGCCCAACACCAACAGAGAGAAACCAGAAACAAGAGGGGATAACACTGTCATCCCTTAATGTATGCAATTAAGTGCAGTCAGGAGTGTAACGACTTGTACATTGGTGAAACTAAGCAGCCGCTGCACAAATGCATGGCCCAACACAGGAGGGCCAACTCCAGTGGACCAGAGTCAGCAGTCCACCTCCACTTGAAAGACAAAGGACAAAGGACAAAGGACATTCTTTTGAGGACAGTGAAGTCCATATCCTCTCTAGAGAACACCGCTGGTTTGAGAGAGGAGTTAAGGAAGATATTTTTATCCAAATAGAACACCCCTCACTAAATAGGGGTGGTGGACTAAGACACAACTTGTCATCCATCTACAACTCTGTTTTGAGATCTCTGCCCAAACATGCCCACCAGGACAATAGGCGTCAGTTAACAGGGGAGGGTTCAAAGACAGGTAATGACGCTCACCGATACTGGGCTATAACGACTCGTCGTAGCTGTAGTATCTACTGTTTAAGTTTGTCTTAATCTTTTTATACAGGATTCCCTGGAAAGTAAAATTGATACTGAGTGGAATATTTTGGTGAAAATTAAACTAAAGTGAGTAATCTTCAGGTTTGTTTCCTGCTGGTGTAAAGACAGATTCAGATAGAGTCCACGTTTGTTTTCTCACTGAGGTTGTCGCATGAGAGTTGAATGAGCCAATGAAAGCAAGGGGATAGTTCGATGGGAATGCAGAGATGGAATACAATGTAATGTGGGTGCCAAAGTTAAAGCCACTGTTGTTTATGTGGCAACTGTTCTTTAGACCCTCAGTGACATAGTGTGGTCTGCTGTCCCCAAGCCTAATTTAGTCACAAGTGCTGGCAGTAACTGGGATCCACTGTTCCTGCTTGTCAAGCAAGAACCACTAAGGCGAGCAATGACATCATCACTGAGATGTACAGGAAAGCCTTTAAACCAAAGACATCCACACACACAAACACACTAGTAGGCATTCCACATCCCTTCAGGAATATCATCTTTACATGCTACAAGCACAGTCTGTGTTATTTGTGTTGCACTGGTGTCATGTCGCAGTCCAGTTAGTGTTTCAGCTTCAGTGGAGAGAAAGGCGGTGTAGGTGCAAACTGAGAGAAACAAATTGTTTTCTTTGCAAGAAAGTCATTGCAATAAGGGGTTAAACTGTGATTGGTGGTATAAAAATAAATTTGACTCATTAAACCAGTCATCTCTGTAGTATAACTTGTGTGTGCACTCACTCCATTATCCTAAAGCCATTACTACAAACACACCTCCTGGTTTATGCGAATGCATTTCTCTACAAGCCTCAGTAATGCTTATGAAAATTTCAAATGAGATTTTCAGAGTCGAGGCTGCATGCTGGGAGGGCCTGTGACTGGACTTAATGAAAAAGAATCAATATTTGACATTGATTGTAGGACTTTCTGAGAGAATGGGGTGCCTCAGCGGGCAACTGTGGTAGCATAAAGTTTGTATTCTAACTAGAACATGAAAATGAACAGTGGGGTGAGGTCGACACAGGAAGTACGAGGCTCAGTGCTGCTCATTAGTTCTAGCTGCTAATGGGCCAGCTGCTAAGAGCTGGATGATTTAGATCGGTGACTTAGTTATTCATATATATGTACTCTAACACAGTAGTATATACTGTACACCCATATGAAGAGTATACTGAATTTTCATATTCAGTTCCACCTGATGTATTTTAAATATTATGCAATGACATCAGATAAAAAAGTATCAGATCCTATAATAAATATGTTGTAACAATATTTGTTATTGTGCAATGACTACACTAGTTCTCATGACAAAATGTGTATTCAATCATATACTGTAAGCCAGAGGAAGAAACTCATTATATTTTACATTATTCAGCTTGTGTGTGTGTGTGTGTACTGATATGGTCAACAGTGTGAGGGCCAGTTTGAATTTAATACCATAAAGAGAGGACATTTTGGGAAGGTGAGGACATTTTGGGTGATTTTCAGCTTGAAGGTTAAAACCTGGTTTTAGTGTAAAGGTTGGAGGTATAGGCATTTACACTTGATGGTCAAGGTTAGGATAAGGGACTACAAGGGAACGCATTATATAAAAGAGTGTCCTTGCAACTATATTAAGACACAGCTGTATGCATGTGAGGGAGTGTGCTTGGTATTACTGACACCGTGGGGAACAAAACCTGTTTACACAGTCTTATTGCAGGGGCACTGGTCCCCACAATGTAAATCTATGAATTTAAGGGTATTTTCATACCTGTAGTTTGTTTGCACTAGACCGAATCAGTGGGCCAGTTTGTAAACTTGGCCTGTTTTCCCCTTGGTTTGGTTTTATTTAACACAGACAAATCCATGTGAACTAAAATGCAAAACTGCAAATCACATGAGAACATTCCCTGTAGTCACTGGTTAAAGGCGTCTAGGGCAGGACAGGAAAGGAAACACAGGAAGAAGATCCACGGCCTTAGATCAGTGACTTGGTTTAAGGTCAGAGTAAGGTTAGGTGTTAGGTTAAGGGTAGGGTAAGGGTTAGGTGTTAGGCAAGTAGTGGTTATGTTTAATGTTAAGGTAAGTCTGCAAGAAGTTAATGTAAGTCAAGGTAAAATCCCCACTGGGGATGAAAACAAAGATGTGTGTGTGTTTATGTGCAAAAGAGGGTAGTTAAGTTTGTTTGTTTGTTGTACAGCGAAGAATAACTTTATGGGGTGTTAGCTCATTGTGCTTCACTAGCAGGGTGAGACAGAGGGGACTTATGTTCTTGCACCCTGGCTTAAATTATGAAGAGGAAGGTTGTCCCTGCTGATAGAGGGTAACTATAATAAACTGTTTACCTCATGTTACATAACTGAAGCAGCACAGTAGAAAAAAGCATATAGGATCAGTGAAACCAATTATTTTGACCTTGAGTTTTTCCAGCCAAGACGGCCCAGCAGCATCACAGTGTGATGTGTGTTCAGCTGGGGTAAGTAAGTGAAAAATGAAAGTATCAAAAAGCAGGGCAATTACTGAAAGTCTGAAAGTTTGAAAACTCTTATTAGTAATTCTCAACTTTTTCACATAGTCAGTAAGAAGTGAAAATAAATTATACATTCCAGAGTTCACTAAACTTAACCATTAAACCTTTGCCTTTCAAAAGAACGACTAACTCTGGTTTCAGTGCCCTTGGATTTCTCATTTCAAGGTAAACATATTTATTAATAAAAATATGTCCAATAGCTTGCAGTCCAAGAAACAAACCATGCAAAGATGTCACTAGTATATGACATGAGCTAGGAGCATCTTCATTTTACTGGACTTCTCACCACATGGAATAACTTATGTGACTGTTTTCAAAAATGCTTATAGATTTAATAAAGAAGATTAGGTCACAGGAGGCCAACCCGGAGCCTTTCTGGAGTGGAGTGTGCATGTTTTCCCTGTGCCTGTGTGCGGTTCTTTTCGGGTACTCAAGCTTCCTCCCAGGACATGCAGCTTAGGTTGATTGGTGACTCTAAGTTGCCCATAGGAGTGAACGTGAGTGTGAGTGGTTGTTTGTCTACATGTCAGCCCTGTGATAAACTGGCGACCTATCTAGGGTGGACCCTGCCTTTTGCTCAATGTCAGCTGGGATTGGCTCCAGCCCCCTGCGACCCTGTTCAGGAATAAACGGTAGAGATGATGGATGGATGGAGGTCACAGGAGAAGGTCTGTATTTTATAGCCAAAGAAGAAATGCTCCCATCTCCTATTTAATCCAGAAAGGACTTACCCTCCAATTCCACAGTAACCTGTTTTATGGTGTTTAGAGTAATTACTAGACTTTTTAAACTCCAATAGTCCCTTACAAGATGGCAGTGTGTGCTTTTTATTAGTCTATATCATGTAATACAGTATATTTAAAGAAAGAACAACAGCAAATTTCTTTATATAAGACTATTTGGTGACATGTTTTGTTACTAAATTACAACAAAAATTATCTCTGGGCACTTTACATAGTAAGGTCAAGATATTATCATCATTATTGTTGTTGTTGTTGAGAAAAACCCAACAACCCCCCTCCTTGAGCAAGCACAGATGATCTGAAAGGAGCCGAAAATCTGTTATTTTGGTACAGAGACCATACTGACTCTTGATTGCTGACTGAAAGTATAAGAAAAGCTTGAGTGGGGCTGATTGCTCTTATTTTCTCAGCATCCGCTATAGGCAGTGTTGTTTCTTTTTGGTCTATCTCTGTTCTTTGTGCTAAGAGTGAACCTGTCATGAGCTTGAGTCACTGACAGAACAGTGTGACAAATATTAGTTCCCTCACTAATAGGATTATATTGTACATGAATGCCAGCGGATAAAAATATCATCCTTTTTTTTACTCTTCATTGTTTGGGTATGAGCATAATATGCCACCCCTTGCTGTGCTGTGTTATCTTAGCAGCATGAACACAAATTATTGTTTAAATAGTTTGTTGTTTTGTGCTGTTTACACACAATTTGTTTTTTGTTTGTTGTTTTTTATTGCTTTTTTCTCCTACAATTGTTGTTTGATTAAATGATCAATTTCCTGGTCGGTTGCAAGGAACGACCAGTCCAAATTCTAAATGTATGCTATTTACAATGATCGAAAGCTGAGGAAAGCAGCAAAGGTCTGGCATCTTGCACTTTCAGTACTGCAGATACTTGCCAAGATGCTGGCTAAATTGGTCTTCTGTGTGGATGACAGTATTACGTCTTCCTGAACCACTTCATACTATCACCACTGATTTTTTCATGCATTCTAATTTGTTCATCTACAAGCAAAGTAACCCCAGGGCATGATGAATATATTATTATAGGAAACTATTTGGCTGTAATTTTTGTCTCTTGCTATGTGTGCTCATAAATGTCCAAAACTCCAGTTCTCTCATCTCTCACCATCAGCCCACACACTGAGCCATAATAACCGCGCACCGGTGTACTTAACCCATGTTGTGCAATGGAAACATGGTGAGAATTTGCTGCCTGTGTGTTGGTGCAACACCAGAGGCTCTCTCTTACCTCCTCCCCAGCCTCCTGCAGGGACCTGCGCTTTTAGGTGTGAAGCATTCATACTATTCAATCTGAAGATGATGCAGGATAATTGTAATAGGATTTGAAGTCTATCTTTAGTATGGAAATAGAGAGGGATGTACTGTAAGTAGTTACACAGTCACTTTTTCCCTCACATGTGGGGTAATGGAATAAAAATGATAGCATATTATTATTATTACCTAGTATTATATGTCAGCTGCTTCCTGCCGCCGCCATGGAAACTCTCTTGGTGTTTGTGGAAATGTGTAAGCCAGTTGTCTTATACACAGATTTGTTAATCTTATACCTGCTTCAATGCGGCTTTGCTGATTACCTGAATCCACTGGACCATAACTGGCCACACTGACTCACATCACAATGAAGTGTTTGCCAGTACAAGCCATGGACACAGTTACATAAGCATAAAAAGTGATTTCAAAATGAGAAATAAAAAACAGACAAATGTACCCAGATTATGTATGCTAATGACTTTTAATGATCCCTTCACTTTTCTCTAGCTCCAACAGGTCAAAAATGCATTTGCCCAGGACTTTGGTTTGTGACTAAACACTAGCATTCTTATTAGCCTCAGCTGTTTTATGTTCAGTGTTAATAAGCTAATTTCAGCATGTTAAAACGATAAATTGAGATGGTTGATCTTGCCAAACATCAACAAGTTAGAGATGCTATTGTGTGTATCTTAGCATGCTGACGTTATTCGCATTTCACTCAAAGCACCATTGTGCCTCCCAGTTCTGCTAGCATGCTATAAAGTCTAGAATTACACCTATAAAGTTAGTTCTCAGTCTTACACTTATGTCTTTTCCCTCACTAATGCAGTGAAGATTGCTTGCAGTCATTCATGTCTATGTGTATGAGGCTGGCCTTGTTTATATATACTTGTAGGGATGGAAGACTGAGAGCACACTGCTTTTCAGGGACTGGAAGTCACTTGTGGGGACCAGAGGCTGGGGCCTATGACTAAGTTCTTGAATTTTATGAAAATAATGGGGTAGGAGGTTAGAGCAAGTGTCAGCTTTGGTTAAGTATTAGAGTAAGGATTAAGTGTTAGGCATGTAGCAGCTCTTGTTAAGGTTAGGGTAAGTCTCCTGGAAATGAATGTAAGTCTATGTACGGACCCTGTAAGTGATGACCGCAAGGGTGTATGTGTGTGTGCGCGCACTTGTGTGCCTGTGTGATTTGCAAGTGCAGCCTCATTTGGATTAATTAAAGGAAATCTGCCGTAAAGACTTGGGGCGTCACAGTCTGGCCTTCTCAAGGACAAACAACCATCCAATAATACCCCAGCCTCCACCCCAGCCCTCACACAATGACACCACCAACTCAGATGTACACATACATAGAAACACACAGAGGTGTATCTCATTTTAATGCCTTGGAAACAGTCACATAAGCCTATAGTGATCATCACTCTCATTTTGCCACGAAACACAGGCTGTGAAATTCTGTTACTAAAGCTCCCTTATCAGTGCTGCCTCCTTGCCTCCACCATAACACAGCACTCAGCTCGATTGCTCAGTCATTCATACCACTTTTTGTTCTTTCCAAGCCACATCTTTATTGTAGTCTGTTAGCTGATTTTTGCTGCTGACAGCCACAGTGTATGATCCAGCATGAGTAATTACTAAAGTAAACATCATGGATTGTTACAAGGGGGGGTGCGGTGTGTGCATGAGGCACAGGTCTGTCCTCGGAGGTGAAGCTGAATAATGATAAATCTGGAAAGCTGCAATGGAAATGTTTGCACTTAAACTGAAAGAGACTTTGTGCAACATCTATTTGAGATTGACACAGTGTGCACATCTTAACAGTCCACATGTTTGGAGTGATGGTGCTGGAGTGGATATTAGAAGCTGGTGTCATGGGGAATGTAAATGAAGGAGAATGCCACTCAGAGTACAGCCCTCTCGTTTATTCTTTATACTCAATTAGGATTAGGTGCTCCTGTGTGACCACTAATCATCCTGCAGTCCCAAATGAGTGACAGAAGAGAGAGTTTTTCATTCTGTGTGTGAATGAAATACAGTAGGTATTCTGTAGGTATTCTCTGCATATCTACAGGTGAAGGTGAGCTCTGAAGCAGCCAAGCTCCCTGTGAGTTATTTGCAGCACTGAGCACTTCATGACTAATAACTGTTACATGGCTCATGGCTTTGTGTTTGTTTCTTTTTCCTTCCTCTGGACTGTGGCATAATCATGTTGATTATGGTGCCTTGGCTGGATGATTGACACAATGATCGCTACTCAGGTGTAGAGGCTAGCACACTTAGCAGTAATCAAACTTAGCCATGTTGGCTGCTCTATCTGTGTAGTGTATAAAAACACACACCACTGTGGGAATACAGGGCCAGAGGCAAAAAGGTTAATTGGTTGTTAAAAGGTTGTTTCATGCCACATGGGTTGAATGCTTGTTCTCCTCAGAAACACACACATGCATATAGAACACAGAAACATCATCAACAAAGCAACTGAAGGCAAAGGTTTTGAAATAAGCAGACCTTCAGCTCTCTCTGTGTCATAGCTCAGGGAAAATTCTAGCATACAGTATTTCACTGCTAAGGAATTGGTACTATTGGATTTTCTCCTACTTTTGTTTATTAATGCAGGTTTTAAACTTATGAATTAGTTTTATTCCACAAATTAGTTCCTATATATTTATGCAATTTTGAATTTATTGTGACAGGGAAATAGGAAATACGGCTGTGTCTGCCTCACAGACACTGCCTTATTGCAACCTGCACTCCACGTCACCCCCCCAACCCACCCCACACTATCTTTCCCTGGCATTTATGTTGTGAAAGTCATGAGTCCCGATTGACTGCAAGGTGGCTCAGAGGGCAATACTGATAGACAGATTGTAGAGGAAGGACAGAGCACAGATAAAGAGCACAACAAAGACCGCTGAAATTAGAAGTTCACAAAAAAGTGAGAAGAGCTGTTAAATGTTGACATTATCCTAAATCTTTGTGTTTAAAACTCTGCATTAAATAAATGCTTTGTGGCACAGTGTGTATGACTTTCCTCACTGTCCTTCCTGGGAGGCTTGAGTTCAGCAGAAAAACACTTTTACGTCCAGTGCCTAATTCAAAGACTATGTCCATGGAAATACAAACCACCAAACTGTGGGATATCTTTTTTAATGAGGTACTGTTGAGCCACAGTCATATCTGTCCTGAGGACTATACTGGGTGTGGAAATCTGATAACAGAGCTATATAGATGGCTATGTTGCAGGATATACAGTGAGATGGATCAAGCATTAGGTATCTATTTTAGTCAGTGGGTGGCTCAAGGATCCTATCGGAGCAGTAAATAAATTCATCAATACACTTGATTGAGAGGGAGCATAATGGAGGTTACATCCAGAAATGTTAATGTTGTGTGAAATTTAGCACAAATGTGGCTTTATTGTCTGGCAGCTCACTCATAAATGCTTAAGTTTACCTCAGTGCTGTGCTTCATTCTGACCTGAAAAAGTCAGCACTGATGTCTCTCACCATTTCACTTTCCTGTTTACTCATTAATACAGATGAATACAAAGTTGTTAGCCCTCCAAGAAAATCCACCTTAAGTTTATGTTTATGCACCCTGTTGATGATGGGAGCTGTACTGCTGGGGTAACACCTGGGAGGGCCTTCCAAGACAAACTTGTCTCAGGGAGAGGCCAGAGTGCAGAACCCAAATGAAACTACATTTTCAGTGCAGTGTTACCTTGTCTGGACAAGGGAAACTGGAGCTTCTTCCTGGAGATAGATGTGGGAGGGGAGCTTGCAGCATGCAGGTGGTGGCTGAGTCAAGGCTCACAAATACAGACAGGGGCTCAGATGACTAGTCACTAAAACAAAGAAGTAAGAGTTCAGACAGTTCAGGTAAATTACAGGCAGGCAAACAGAGCAGGGTGTGGTAGCAAAACATGGTAACAGTTCACAGCAATGGCCTAAACTCAAATATTCAGGGGCTTATAAAGGCAATGGGCAGGCACAGTTTAGGCAAAGCTCATTACCATCAGAGCAAACAGATTATGGCAGGAGAAAAATATCATAGGCAGAGCCTAAAAGGCAGCACAAGTCTAAAAAGATGAGAAGAGAAGTCCGAGCAGAGGAGTGGACAAAAGGTAAAGTCCAGAGAAAACAAGCAAATGTCCACTAACATGTAGTACAGTAGACAGGTTAGAAAGCTACATTAAGATGTGGCTCTGTAGACAATCTGGCAAACAGTGAGGGGTGAAGGTCCAGCATATATACTAAGAGCTAATGAATGAATGAGCAGCAGATGACCAAACAGGTGGGAAGGCTGGAGCTACTGTAGGGCAGGTGGGTGTGACAAGGTCTGGAATTACAGAAAAGTTAAAATGGTACAGAAAACAGGCAAGCAGAGGCTGAATAACATGATGTGCTGAAATTAATTTTGATTGCTGGTCCTTGATCCACGGGCACAGCCTGAAAATTTTACATGGAGCTGCTATGCTGTATATATGCCTTCAAGCTGAAGAAAAAGGCCTTTTGGGCCTGGCAGAAAAAATTTCCTCTGCAGTGTGGCTGGGCTCACCCTTAGAGATAATATGAGCAGTTTCGCATGTATGGGAACTCAGAGCAGAGCCTCTGCTTCGTTGCATAGAAAGGATCCAGCTGAGGTAGCTAAGAAATCTGATCAGATGTTTCTGGGCATCTTCCACTGGAGGATTGCCAGATAGGCCAGTCACAGGGATTTCCTGTAACCTCTGTTCCAAGTAAAGCACACTCCAGTAAACCAATAATATTGCACCTCAAGTTTAGTCCTCATCCTTAAACCTTTTTTTTTTTTTGGTAAAAATACATTACAGCAAGGTGCAAATCTAAAATCATTTTGGCCAACAAAATAGATATTGCATTTTTTCTTTACATTTTTGTAAAATTCAA
>NW_018127924.1:1383903-1402617 GCF_001952655.1 Monopterus albus
AACCAATTTAACAGTTATTAGTTTATATCACAAATGTTTAGAATTTGCTCTACTCATCACTGGAAGAGGACAGAAGAAGCTGAAGATGGTTGACAGCCACTTTTTTAGCTGGATTTGTTTAACATTCAGTTGGTGTTTACAAGTAAAAGTGAACAAACAGTTTTTCTAGGTATGATATTTCTGTACTGGAGTGTCACATGCTGACACTCACATGGTTGTGTTGCCTGTTCTGTTCAGGCATGTTTGTGGGACTACTGGCCCAACATATGAACAGACTATAAATATTTCATGCTTTCCCACATTCTGCTGTGGTTATACAAAAAATAAATAAATAAATAGCACACAAACAAATATCACTCCATAATAAATAAAGCACCAAAAAGAGTGAAAAGAATGAGCAGAAGGTTCAAAAAGCACATGCACATTCTTTACAAGAATGGAATGAAAAGGGACACAATGAAGTTTGGTGAAGAGCTCAAAGAAAACATCATTTTGTTGTCCTGCAGGGAACAGACTCTACCAGCAGGGACGGTGGATGAATGTGTGGATGACGGAGGGACATTCGTCAGTAATCTAATCTAGAAGGGTCATTTCATTTTTTTTTCTTCCTCTTTTTTCTCCTGGATTCTTGTGAATAAAAATAAGATATAGTTCTCCAGAAACCAAAATTTGCAGGTGGCCTGCAAGCAGATGAAAATTGGTTATTGATTAAGGTTCTTCTCGTATGCTGTCAGCTTATTCAACCTCACTCCCACAGATTTATCATTAGCCGAAACCCTTAGGGCTCCTAAAATGAGAAACAGTTCTGTATCTGTTATGAATATTACATGTAACAAAAATAAAATCGCCAAGTAAAATTATTTACATGCTGGGTTTGTTTCTCACACTCATTATAAAGGGACCGCACAGAGAGTGACCCTGAAATTGTGACTGTAATCACATCAAGCCAATACCGCTGAGAAACACTGGCAAGCACAGAGGGACACATATTACATTCTCACAAACTGATGACAAATTAAAGTGTAAGTGACACAGTATAGTGATGCTGCTTTATGCTAAGACAAATGGGTTATATCCACTGCAATTATTGACTGCACTGAGAGCTGTCAAAAGGTGCACGAACAGCTCGATAGGTTTTCTTGAAATAATAAGCCTTCATGATTATTCACTACACTCCCACTAGAGTTACCGAAAATAGTCAGATAGACATGAGAATGGTTTCTTTTTTCTGATTTTGTTGCAACATTTTAAAAAGTCTTTGGACGTATTTCAGTTGCACACATATTATACAAGTTTCAAGGAATCCATCCAAATCTGTTTTCTCATTCTTTCTCCAGTACTTTATGAACTAAATGATCTTGTACACAGACTAATGGCTTTAGAATTGAGGTTCAATTCGTAATGACTGTGGCATTCTTCCAAATCTCTCTGAACCCTGGAGGAGCTCGGGGACAAAACAGTGGACGGACACCAAGTATCACAGTCTCTCTTTGCTTTTCTGTCACCATTAAGTCTTTGGAAACTGGCCATAGAAAATGCATTTAGCAAACAGAATCTTGACAGAATGGGAGAGAAGATGCCTCTTCTCCTATGTGACTAATACTGAGTCTTTCTAAGGCTGCCTGTATTCAAGTCACACCCTCACTATCCATGGCTTATGAATCTCTCTTGAAGTATATGAGCCAGGCTCCTTAAAAATTCCATATTTGTTCTCTACCATCATTAACTCCTGCTAATGGCCACTGGCTCACCTTTTGCACATTTAGGAGTCAGACCTTGAGACCTTGCCATTTGGGTCTTCCTAAACCTGTTTCCAGAATATGGAGCCACTGGACTGAATAATGGAAGGAAATTACACACAGATCCATGTAAACTTGGCACAGTAATTCATTAAATTTAAAAAGTGTTTTAATATATATGCAAACCTGTGTCACCCAACACTGCATGTTTTGGTGGCGTCATCATAATAGAATAGAAACAGTCCTATAAAATGGTATATAGCACAGGTCCTGGAATCAATCCACATTGCCATAGCTTTAATCACATGCATTGATCCATCCATTTGTGCTGGACTGTTTGTCCAGCACAAATTGAAGACACGAGTTTGTGAGGAGCGGTGCCATTGAGCCTTGTGAGCTAGATCATGGTCCATAAGAGCTTTGAGCAGGGTAATCAGTCGGATCTTGCTGGGCCCTGGCTCAGTGTCCACAATGTGATATGCCCACAGTTGACAAACTGGCAGACAGTCCACTGTTGTGGCACAGATTATAGTTTTCCTCCCCTCAGCATCTTTTTTCTCTGAAAGTAAGCCATGACTGGGATGCAGGCAGAGGAGGTAATGCGAAAAGTTGTGTAACAGGGCTGACAGGACATGCAGAGAGGAGTTTGTGCTCTTACTGAATGTTTTCTGTGGGAACTAAAAGAGGATGGGAAGTCATGATCTTCACAGTTCAAGGGTAATGAATGAGATGACAAGTGGCTGACAAACAAAAATCAAGAGAGGATCAGGAGAGAGACTCAAAAGAGCTCTTAACTTAATGGTGTTTTGTCCTCTGGATCAGCTTCTTGCATCCAGCTCGTGTCTCTCAGAGGATCTAATATTACCTTAAAAGAGCTGAAATTGGGAGGTTGGTTGTGGATGTTGGTGGCTAGAGTGTATTCATTTCTTTCATACGCAGGATAAATTCATCTAAACTGCTACCTAAACCTGCCCAGGCAGTATTTTTTTAAGTTATCCCTTGAAGAACTGAGATACATTTTTTTTTCCACCATATGTTTTATAACGTGCTCAGGAGTTAAGAGGTCTTCTGACTACTGTATAAAAACAGAAGTTCAGTGACATTTAAGAACTACACACAACTAAGGCAAGTCACACATTACTTTAATCATCTGAATGATATTATCCCCCTGTCTAAGCCAGTCGGGTCTCATGACTGCACTGACCATGACCCACCTATCATCCTGAGGTCATAGCCTTCACAGGAAAAGGAAAGGTGAGAGTATGGTGTTACTTACAGTAAAGCCCACGATGATCATCTTCAACATTATTTGAGGCAGTTCTCACATACAAATCAGGTTTAACTTAATACAGTGTCCATTTGGTCGATAATTTGTCATTTAATTTTGCTGATTATTTTCAAAGTGTATGCCTATGTACATGACGGCAGCTTAGTCAGCAGCTAGTTTTGATTAGTTTAGTAAAATCATCAGGGTACTAGTGACATTTTAATGCACACAGTTTTAGTCTTTGAGCTCCTGTTCAAAGAAAAGCTCTTCAGATATCTTGTTTCATTTGTTAGCTTTCCTCCACTCAGTCACTTCTAGGCATGGCTGTGTTTCTTTTCTTTTTGTTTAACTCACAGTATTTGATTCTATAAATAAAGTCACCTCACATGCAAATCAGGTTGAAGGAAGAGCCTGATTCCAAGTAAATGATCTTCTTAACTACTCCCACTTAGTGCTTAATGTAAGCCACCTAAGGATTGCTCATCCAGACACTCAAATGCCAATTGCTGGTGTCCATGAGAATGAGGGTGTGAAAGAAAGTGAGATCGCAAGGTTGTGGGTCAGTGAAAACATTAATCATTTTCTCTTTGTGTCTGTTTGTGTGAGTGTGTGTGCCTGCCCACATGTCCATTCAGTCAGCTGTTCAGAGCATAGTTTTAAAGGCCTCTCTTGCTGCAGAAGTGTGGAACAGTAAAAGATTAACTGTGTCCTCTGAGGCAGTTAATGTGAATCTAAATAAAGAATATCTGACCTCTATAGAATGACTTACCTTTTGCTTGTATTTCTGTGAATCATATTTATTCTTTTACTGCATCTGAAAAATCAGCTGCATAAGCTGTGCAATTTTCTGCCAGTGAGCTTATAAATGGATCCAAACCATAAGCTTTTTTTTCTACCTTTGGAGCTGACTTGGTGCCAAGGTTTAGCAACAGGGACACAAGCAAAGGTCCTCAGATTGAGTAACTTGGCACCATAGAAGTGAGCCTCATATGAACTTTCCAAAAAGTTCAGGGGCTTGGAAGCACTCTGCGTCCTTACAATGACTCCACAGTCTGTCAGCTTAGTGCCAGGACTGCCCAGGTTGTTTCACTTAGCTGCTAATAGTTTTAGCCTAATCTGCACCAGCATTCACTTAGTGATAACACTTCCTCTGCTGAGCCATGACACCACCTTCTCTGTCTCTGTCTTTATTTTACTAGTACAAAATTGCTTTCTTTTGTTGTACCCGGTACTTTTTACCATACCGACTCTGAGAGACGAGGCAGTCCAAGTAACTACAAAACAGTGCTGATTTATTCAAAGGATCACAGGCAAAATTAACATTACACACTCAGGCATCTTGCACCTCCAAACTGCTCACAGGCAGATATAAGATGAAAAGACCCTGAACCCACCAGGCCTATACATTATATCCCCTCGGTTGGGCTAGCCCCATACTACACAGAAACGTCAACTGAGATGTCTCTGTTACCAGCTTTGCAGCTGGCCATAGCAGTAGTCAAAACATGAAGCAAATCAATGTGCGTGTGTGTGTCTCTGTTGGTTAAGTGGTGTGTAACTAAAAACATTCTCACGACCTCTAGTAACATGTCGTGACTTAAACATAAGAACATATTATGGCTAAGGCTACAGTTATACACGTCATAATAATAATATTAAACACCCTGTCTGCTGACAGTCATCAACTCTTCTCTCTAGTTATCCTTGACCAGATGTACCCTGTAGAAACTCATAAGCATGCCTAAGCATTTAACAGTCTAACTAGACATCCTATCTCCACTAAACATTTCTAATACATAAAGTATCTATCCAATTTCTATCTGACTAAAAATACCTAACACTTTGCTTGAAGTTATATATATTTATGTTTGTCTATTTTAGGTAATGCCACTACTCTATTATCCACTTTTCCAGTGTCTCAGCACTTTAATAGATATACTATAAAAATGTCCAACCATTTAACACAGCACAATCTTAATAAAAGCTGGAAGGAGAGTGAGTCTCTCCACACTGCACTGAATAAGTTTGTGTAAGATAATCAAAGGGTTATTAAGCTTAATATTCACGGTCTTGTTTTCCTATCTTCACTGAGACTCTGATCTTTGTTCATTAAACATGAATGGGTTGCACAGGACTTCACTCAGAACAAGGCGGTTTTTTTTCTACACTGGATTTCAGTTGACAGTTGCTGCAGTACCGTACTACACTGCTGGAGTGTAGGACAGAGCCTTATTACTTATGTGGGTTGAGACACGCAGGTGAGTTGAGCTGTGGAAAAAGGCCTTCAGCTAATCTCAGCAGCATGCAAGGGAGTTTTGTGCAAGGCAGAGAGAGATAATATATGGAGGGGCACTGTCAAAGAAGGCATAAATGCTGAGTGAGCCATTCTCTACTTCTCAGACTCAACCAACAGTGTTTACCACATCTTCCACTCACTGTATTTTGCTCACACACTCTAACTTAATAAAAACCAAACATCAATCAGATCAGCTAAGGCCAGTCTTAATCTATCAAGGTCAGTAAATCCTGGTAAAGGTAAAGTGAAATTCAGTCTCATGGTGTTGTAACCTCATATATTTCCACTTTAAATTTCACAAGAACACATGGTAGTTATCAAACAATATGCGCAGTTTCTTTTCTTTGTTCACTCACCAGCCACTTTATTAGGTACACCTGTACAGTTGTATGCAATTCATTGCAACACTTCCACCTTAATATCTCTTTATGAAGTGCAAAATGTTTCATAGTTAAAAGTGGTGTTGTACTGTACTACATTAAAATCAAAGGTATTTCCAATATTCTCATATATGTAGCTGGGGAGGACAAAACTATAGCCACCTCTAAATACAGTGTAGTCCAGTACAACACCACCTTTAACTATGACCTCAATGACAAACATATAATTACATTTATAACATACATTTATGACAATTTCACCAAAAACGGAAACATTTTGAGCTTCATAATAGATGTTAAAGTGTTGCACTGAAGTGCACACAGTTGTACAGGTGTACCTAATAAAGTGGCCAGTCAGTGTATAATGAAAGCGATAAATGACAATTTATGACCGGGACTTCTAGATTGCTGCCAACAGATGGAGCCAAATACCCTTATATTCTTATTTATTGTAGATAAGATCACACACAGACTCTTCTACAGTATTTCCAAAGCAGATTTCTAGCCCAGTTATTTTCCCTTAATTAAATTTCCATGTTATTTAATAAGCTCTCCTGCAGCGCTGCATCCATTCAAGGATCATTTTGATAGCTTATTTGTCGTTGTACATTACCATGCTACCTCAATTTGTCTTTATAAACAATACTGTGACATGCTTCATTTTCCTAATATAAGGATGGAAGATGGACCACACCCATAGTGTTATTTTAAGCAAATATAGAGACTCCATTAAATTTATACTGTATCATTTATATTCAATACCTTTAAGCATTTATTTATGCATTTTTCTTTTGTCCATATTAAGCACTGTGATCATTCATAGTGTATCTCATATCTGCAGCAAGAAGCTACTCCAGGAATCAATCTATCACTTTGAGAGAGAGACAAAGTGATAGACTGACTGAGCCAACCAAGATGTATGAATATCTTGAATCAACAGTTTATGGCTCATGTATTTGTAACAGAAATGTATAACAACTCTGAATATGTATCTTCTTTTTCAGTGTATTCATAATGACAACGAAAGTCTTTTTTAACTTGAAGATGAATACATATCTATCCTACTAATATTTGAATCCTTTCTGTGCTCTATTTTCAGATTCTTGCCATCATATCAATCCTCTTTATTGTCCTTTCCACCGTCGCTCTGTCTCTCAACACCGTACCAGAGATCCAGGCAAAAGATGAGTTTGGCCTGGCCAGTGACAACCCCCGACTGGCCCATGTGGAGGCCGTGTGCATTGCCTGGTTCACCATGGAGTATGTCCTTCGTTTCCTCTCCTCTCCTAACAAATGGAAGTTTTTTAAAGGCCCGCTGAATGTGATTGACTTGCTGGCCGTCCTGCCCTACTATGTCACTATCTTCCTAACAGAGTCTAACAAAAGCGTGCTACAGTTCCAAAATGTGCGTAGTGTAGTGCAGATATTCCGGATCATGAGAATACTGAGAATCCTGAAGTTAGCTAGACACTCCACAGGGCTCCAGTCGCTAGGGTTTACTTTGAGAAGGAGCTACAATGAACTGGGGCTGCTAATTTTATTTCTTGCCATGGGCATCATGATATTTTCCAGCTTGGTCTTCTTTGCTGAGAAAGACGAGGATGCCACCAAATTCACCAGTATCCCTGCCTCATTCTGGTGGGCAACCATTACAATGACTACAGTGGGCTATGGTGACATTTACCCACACACCTTGCTTGGAAAGATTGTGGGGGGGCTCTGCTGCATTGCAGGAGTGCTGGTGATTGCCCTACCCATCCCCATTATTGTTAACAACTTCTCAGAGTTCTACAAGGAGCAGAAGAGGCAGGAGAAGGCCATCAAGAGAAGGGAGGCACTGGAGAGAGCAAAGAGGAATGGCAGCATTGTGTCAATGAATCTCAAAGATGCCTTTGTCCGTAGTATGGAACTGATGGATGTGGTGATAGATAAAGGAGAGGACAAAACCTCCTTTGACAACCACCTGTCACCTAACCGCTGGGGCGGGTCCACCAGGCATGCCTCCTCGGAATCTAACCTGAAATCCCCTGATAAAAGAAACCTAGAGTCTCTGCTGCCACGATCTCCTCATCGAATAACCATCAGCACCACTGGAAGTCCACGACAGACACACAGGACCCCTCAGCACCTTAATGTTCAGAAACTGGAGGAGATGTATAACCAGATGACCAAATCACAATCCTTCACTAATCTCAACACTACAAGCTCTATGAGCACCCTGAGCACAACTATGACCGCCCCTCTCTCACCGAAGAAACCGCACAGCCCTGAATTTACAATAAAACAGGAGGTGGAGCTGGAGATGAAGGAGGTTCAGCCCTCCTCAGCAGAAAACCTTGCCAGCTGTTCAGCGAACTTTAGGGAACAAGGCTACAACTCAACTGAGGAAGATGCTGGGCTATGTCAAATCTCACACCCCAGGGCACCACCACATCTGGATCTTAGCCAACTAAGGGCCAGTGATGACCACAGCCCTCCTAGCAGCAATCTCAAAGACGGCTTCTATGAGTCTATCAATTTAGGTGACAGATCAGAGCGCCATATAGACGAAGGGGAGTGCTTTAACAGCACTGCAGAGAATATCCAGACCTCTCCAAGAGAGAATAACCCTTCTAAAAAAGGGTTGAAGGCCAACTTCACCAATCCATCTGCTGAAGGCCCACTAACACCACCCAGCACTATGTCTCCTGGAGACATCAGCTCTAGCATCCTGGAAGATGAGTCCCCGGAGGGAGAGATGTCACCACTCATCCCCAGATTAGAGGAACTACTCCCTATTACAGAGGAGACCCTCCCCTTGTCCCCTAAACGGCTGGTGGTAGATACCCCTCCTGGTGATGAAGATCAGTCCACAGAAAACCATGAGGAAAAGCATTTGATGGAGGTGGCCGGCGCTGCAGTTGCACCCTTATCACCTAAGACAGCAGCACAAAATTGCACTCAGAGTATGGTTGGGCCAGGTGAGGAGCTTAAGGCTGACAGCAACCAAAGTGGACACAAAGTAGAGAACCACATGTTTACATCCGATATCCACCTGATACCTGGAGAAGGCAGCCCCTCTCCTACCTGTGAAACCAGCATGTGACTGTAAGGAGAGCTCTGAGGGACAATAGACCCATCACAACCTCAGTTTGATGTGTGGGAGAGCAAGAAGAAAAGATAAGGGTGTAACTGTAGTGAAAGCTATTTTGCATGGCATGACAAGTCCCTTTTACTTGTATTGTTGTGTATGGTTGAAAAAGAAACCACTATACTTAGTGTAGAATGACCTTTGGACAAACAGCAGGCTCAAAAAGGAGGCTCTTGAGAAAAAACTAAAGGAATTCATCTACTAGTGTAGACATCCTGGTCCTCCCAATGTACAAAATGACAGTCTCCTTTTTATAACAAAAGAAGGAATCTCAGAAGGACGTATCTGTAAAAAGCATGCATTTAACAATGACAGATATTTTACGGTGCTTAGTTTGCTGAAAGTGCTTCACTGTAAATACTAGAACATTTAAGACAACGACAATGCAAAGGAAAAATGTCACCGAAGGTACAAATATTTGTAATGTGAAAATGGAGGGGTGGGGATGGTTGAATCGAGAGCCCTCAAACTGGGTAATGCATCGTAGCGACCTATAAAAAAACATATCATTAACTTTTGTGGAAATGCAAAGTGTTCCCATGGTAACCTTGTAATGTTATTTTGCGTGAAATACTGTGTATGAAACCGTAACATTGACATTTATGCTTTTGGTTTTCACAGCAACTGCTGAACTTTCATTTTAAGCATCTGATATTCAGCCTCTGAGTTAATGAACATGAGTAAGGACAAAGACACCTTGATTCCTCTATAGCGCTTACACCTGTTAGTTGCCAAATACATACATATGTAACTGTAAGTAAGAACAGGAACAATCAGATACCACCGCTGTTGAAAATACTTTTTGTGCAGTTTAATTAGGTTAATTAGATGTAAAAAAATTTCTACAGTAGGTAAGTGAGATTCTACAGACACAGTTAAGACTATTTATTAATTCAGCACAGTAGATCTGGTCATCAATACATATATAAGCTTTACATTGTCTATTTTGGCAATTAAAAATGGACAGACTACCGAAAAAAAGAAAAAAATACAATATTCCTTGTGATATCAATGGACCAAATCAAGCACAAGCTTTCATGTATCTGCATAATAACTGCATAATGACATATAAGGTAAAAACATGCATAATGACAGCAGTTATGTTTTTTATTTAATTTCCTTATGATCTGTTTACCTGCACTGTATCATATCTTCAGTGCCCTAATGTTGCTGTTGACATTTGTTCCATACTACTGCAAGGTTATCCAATCCTGCTGACAAATTTAAGGCATCTTTTTTATACTGTATATCCCTAGTGTGTTGGAATATAATTTATTGTGTTTAATTGTGAACAGTACTATTTTCAGTCAAGCTTAAACCCAAAGGAGTTTTTTCCTCATCTTCTCTCTCGCTTTAGTTTTACACTGACTGAAAATATTTGTTATATGTTGCCTTTTATTCCAATTTTATTGCTGGATTTTTTTTTTTTTTTTTTTTTTTTTTTTTTTTAAGCATGGCACTTGGCTGAGTGAGGTAGAAATGTGTTTGTGAACGCCACACAAGCCAGTTTGGTATTGGCAGAAGGTATTCGGATGAATTCATTCTTTTTCTTATTATTGTCATGTTTGTTGTTGTCACATAGATGTGTGGAAGGTGCAATACCGCATACTGCAATCTATGCAGGCCAAGAATTGTGGCACTTTATTTTCTGTCTGTGGGAGTTTGTACAGGCAGAAATTACTTGTATTTTTCAAATGTCATATCTTTAATAACAGGCAAACCAGTATTACAACTATCAGAATCTCACAAACACTGCAAATGAGAATTTACTTTTCATATTATGTGGCTTTCAAGCACCTTAATGCCAGATATTAATGGACATTATCTGTGAGAAAAGAGATCCAAATTGACCACTTTGGGCCTTTTATACTGCTGCTAGATTTACAAAAGAATCTAAGAAATGTCTGTGGAAGATATTAAGCTAATCTAATTTGAATTGCCACACACAAATGGATTTTATGTTTTTGTGAATTAACATTGAGAATGATTCTATTTTTTCTAAACAAAAATGGAGTACGACCACAACTTCCCGCCATATGGTGGTTGAAATGATGCATGCCTTTTCATAACACTGCTGTTTATGACAAGGTAGCAAGTCATTTTTCTTTATTCATATAGCACTGTACAGAAAATTCTAATTTTATAGGAGAAATCAGGTCTTTATGTAATAGATACAAGTAATATTATTAAGTTCTCAGGTTTTCTATATCTTGGATTTTTCTTTAACAGCTAATGTCAACCTGTTACTTCTGTCCTTCTTGAAAGGTGATGTTGTCAAAACCACATTGATGTCTTGGTTCCCAGAGTAAGGAGTGGCAATGTTTCTCCCTCCTCCTGGGTACTCTATGTATCACATTCAGTATCCACCCCCATCAGTCTTTGGTGAGGCAGGGAGGAGCACAAACAAACATTGGACCATTAGAGCTGTGAAACAGACAGAAAGAGAGTGATGGATCTGAATGACCACATAGGAAGAGACCCCTACTATCACTGAATCGATCCATCTGATTAATTCCCATGTCCCATAAGACCAGAGTGCTCCCATCCCTACAGCTTCAGAGGATCTAACCCTGAGTAGTGATCAACGGATAAATGAAATGCTAGGAAAAAGTCTTCCCAAACAGTTGCATTACATCTGTTGTGGTCTTTTCTTATCTATGTACATACTGTCTATACACAATAATTTGACTGAGTAATCAGAGCTACATTTGAGTGCATGTGATCAGTCCCTCATTGGAAACATGTTTTTTGTTACTCCCCAAAGTCCAAATGCAGGGTGAGTGGTGGTTATTGTTTAAGGTTTTCATTAGTCTTTTTTCTATATGATGGAAGGTTACATGATGATCTTGCTAAAGGTATTTTTATCTGTCTCTGTGTGCTCAAATTTTCTTCCATCCCTTATTTGTTTTAATAAAGCCTCTATGCTAGCTTTGAGTAATCCTTCATTTTGAGAGGTATTGGGTAGATAAACAAAGGGTTTGGATTGATCAGCTCTATCCCCTTGAGAAGCTGTTTGTGTGGTTTGTGTGGAGCAAAAGTACCATGCTATATCTTACTGTCTCGCAATGGCATTATCATCTATGATACTGTACAGAGTGGAAAGGTTGTGTCTGTATTTTCTTTGAGAGAATGGGCGTTGTTCGTGTCACTCATGCTTGCTTACTAAACCTTGCTCCTAAAAATGCATAACGCTACATTGTTTCTTCTTACAGTATGTCTCTGAGTACTCTGCCTCTTATATTTTTTGGTTTTTGACAGTTTTTTTTCTTTGTTCAGCTTCAGAGAACATTATCATTAGACACATTCTGAGCTACAGACTGTGTTTTGTGCAAAGTATCATCTTTGTATGCATGTAGTAGTCCGAACAATTATGTGACCACACAATACTTCGTCATGGTACATGTATGTCAACATTTCTGTAGAGCATTGTTCCCCATTACGTCTATTAGCATATGCAGAATAACAAATAAATGTGTAAATAAAACATGTGTTTGTGACTCTACTCTACAAATGAGCTGATCTTTGCTGGCCACATTTTAATTTTCTCAATGCTTTTTTTGCATGTTAGTAACATTATATAAAATACAAATATATCAGTTTATAAATCATCTCTACACAATAAAGCTCATAATGCATTTTCTGCAAGAAAACATGCAAAGTTTTTTTTCTCCCCATATCCAAAAGTACAGACAACTCAGCACTCAATCAATCCAGCATTACTGGCTGATAAATGATTTATCACTGCAGGGAAATGTATTCCAATCCATTAGGTGCAATTAATGGAGCCCCACCTTTCTGTTGGGCACTGCTTCCAAGCCATGATGCTGAACATATAAACAGCACTCCCAAACCTCAAAAGCAGAGGCTCTGGCACGTAATGCCTTCAATATGAAAAACCGAAGGAGCACATAATGCAGTATACTAATGTATTGTAATGTCTTATAATGATAGTATCTATTACAAACATCCATTGTGTCAGAGGATTATAATCACAGCAGCTATCACATAACAGATTTCAATATATAATAGGTGGATGAGAATGTCTGTATTTTTTTCTGTTAAGGTTCAGCTGTTAACTCAGAATAACAATAAACTTACACCCTCTAAAGGACATAATTCCTAAAAGGTGCCATGTGAAACTGTATTACTTTTTTTCCCCTTCACTGTGTGTGAATTTCTTCTTCTTCTTGAATTTTTAGCCTCTCTCCCAGTCTCAAATCTGCCATGGTTGGATCTTTCACCGCTACAAAAATCTACCATTAATTACCATAAAGTTTATGGGGGAAAGCAAAGCAGACAAGAGGACCCTCAAGGAGACAGTAATAAAAGTCTGCATGTTATATGGATTTAATGATCCCTTTTAGCCCCATTAAAATAAATGATAAGATAATTATATTTGGCCTGTTTTTTCCTATTATACCTTTTAGCAAGAAAAAAATTAATTATAGTTTTTGAATCTTTATAAATGTAAAAGACATGAGGAAAATATACAAATTCCACATAGAAAGGCTCCAACCAACGGTGAGGCAGCAGTAATAACCACTGCACAACTGTGCCACTCCTATTACCTGTAAAGACTCATTTCTGTTGTTTCTGGTGTGTAGGCTTCAAAATGATAAAAGGCTGCATAACTTGACAAACTATTGCAATGGTGATTTTGCTAAAATAAAACAAAGAGATTAAGAAGGTTGAAGCTTCTGCACACAAGATACCCAGAACCCACAAACATAGTCTTGACTGTGTGCTTGTGCTATCCCAGCACTCTCTCTGTGAATTTGTTATTGTAACATGACAGTTATTTCTGAGAAGAAAACAAAGTAGGAATTTCAACATGTTGTATTTACTGAAAATCTGCATATAATCTACTTTTGTTTTGTATTAAACAATAGACTCTATTTACCAGGAAAAAGGTGAATATCATATTATCAGTAAAAATAAGTATTTAAATGTTTATTTGCAAAAAGAAATATCTTTTTTGGCATATATGGGGGTAGCACGTCTATTGCACGTCCACAGAAACAGCAGAAACTCCCAGCTCAAGTCAAAATGTTAGTTTTTATTTTCCCTCTACTTTTGCTATTTATGTTAAGAGAAAAAAACATGTATTTTGATATTATCAGATGTAAGATAGCTTTTCATTGTTTTCTTAAAATGTAGAACTACATTTACCAACACTATATTTAAAACATACTGTATTTTTGACAATGAACAAAAGCTAAGAGACTGTCCAAACAAATGAAAGGAAAAGAATTGTTTTACTGCTCTACTGCTCCTTTTTACATGATATAATGCCAAATGTATAAAGGTGTCTAATGTTTTATTTTGAGTTAATGTGAGCAAGCATCACTGCTATCTATGGTTTGGGTTGAATTTAAATGAATATACCACCAGAGGGCGGTCAACATAGAACAATAAGTGGTGAATGTGGTGGTGAATGTGGTGGTGGTGGTGGTGGGTGGGGGGTGGTGGGGTAAATTAATAAATGCATAATACATTCAAAAACATGAAATACTGCCATTTTAAACTTTGAAGTAAAATATTCTTTGACAAAATTGTTACAAGAATGAATACAACAGTGGTTTTTTGCAATACAAATATACAAACTCTACTGTGATAGGTGCTCAAAGTGTGTTAAGGGATGCCATGCTAAGTCACCCACTGACTCTCACCTCTGCCCCTTTTCTCACTGTCTTCCAGGCTCCTGTAGCCTAACTGAAATCCAGATACTACAGGCATCATTTTCTCTGTTTTGCTTTGGAAATTCATAGCATTTGTTTTATTTATCAAATTATCAGCATTTTGGGGAATCTCATTATTTCCATTCCACTCACTAGGGCACTGTAGAAACCAGGTTCCAGCACCGTTTAGTGGTGTTTTGTCTGAATCAGATGAAGACAAAGCTGTGTTGTGGTGGACAGCTGCACTGCTGAGTTTTCTGAATCTTCTTCCATGTCCCACGGCACTGAGGGTTTCCCACTGCCTGCCAGTGGAGCAAAGCTTCTCTGCAACACAGTCGCACATGCAAAGATTCACACATTCACGTCTGAGCAGTACGAACTGTCAACATTATTTTCTTTAATTTGCTGCAGTTGCTCAAGAGCATGTTAAGTGTAACTGAAGGAAACATTCTGCCCAGATGTGTCTTGGTTAAGACTATGCATTGGCTAGTGCTTTACATATAGTCTACCATTTAAAGAAGTTAATAGTGTCATACTTGCTTGATTCCTGACCATCTCCTTGGCAGCTTCTGCTGTTGTTTCGAATAGCTGGAGGTTCACATGTGACACACACTTTAAAGCCTTCTGCTATGTAACGCATCCAAAGTGTGTGTGGCCTGTTCTCCACTGTACAGTGGGGAGTCCTGGACTCCAGTGTAAATTCCACACAGAAACTGAGGGGTGCAGGATCAAGAGGATCACACAGTCATTTCTGGGATATTATAACCAGTGAATCATGAGAAAGAACTAAAGTGAACTCTTCAAGTAGCCTATACAATAGAAGAACATCATCACCCAGTTTGTGATACTGTTTGCATTATTGGTGCACCCTTTGAAATGGCAATAATTCAAACTATAGATAATCTGTCATTCAGATCTATTGTGCATGCACTTTTCATGTCAAAGTCCTTATTAAAGTCTGAGCATTTCATTTCAAAGGGTAGTGGGTAGTCCCTCAGCATTGTTATATTTAATGGTCTGTGGACAGACATCCAGGTGAGCAAACACTACTGGTACAGTAGCTGATGTGGGTGAAGAAAAGCTGGGCTGCTTTCTTTTTCAGCGGTTTGGGTCAAATGGCATAATGTTAAAATGAGTTCAACTGAACTAAAATAAACTTTTCAACTCTTGAATTTAAAAACAAAATTGAGGCCATGTGGAATTTCAGAGTATTTCGGTAGGCATCATAGGAAGATGATATCAAACCTACCCAGGGTCCAGAGGGTTTCCATAACTGTCATGCTTGGGCCTGGCCTTGCCAAACTCCACACTGGTGATGAATGCGGGGCCTCATGAGAGAAACCAATTTAGTGCTTCTATTAGTTACAGTTTAGCCTTAATCAAGTCACAAAATTGTATTAAATTTACAAATGCAACAAATTGGGGAATAAAATACATATAAAAAGCACAGTAAAGAGCAACTAAACACTAGATTAAAATAATAAATATGTGCGTCTGTACACCTGAGTCGAGTCCACAGTGGTTGCCCTGGTGGTCCCTGTACTCCATGCAGCCAGCATTCTCCTCCAAGCTAGGACAGGGTTCACCACTGTTAGTGGGCTCCTGCTCTATGCGACGAACTCGGACTCGGACTGAAGGCTGGCAGAACTTGGTGCAGCCGCTCCAAAAGCTCCAGTCATTCATGGCACAGTCCTGACCTGGATGTTCATGACCATTTGGTAGAGAAACATTATTGCAGGATTTGCTCTGTGGTAGCACATCAGACTGCGGTGAAACACAGAGATGTTGGACCTAAAACTGACTCCTTCAATTTAGCATACAACTGATCATTTCTCACCAGCAGCAAAAGTTTGCTGTGATCTTGCAGGATGCATAAATTGCCTATGAAACAATGTAATGAAGATGCATATCTAGGAAATAACTTGAGATCAGTGAAGCATTAGTGTTCTCTGCTCTACTACACCAAGTTGGCAACCCATCCAATTTAAGCATCTCTTTTCAGTTGCTGCCTGTGCTTGATGATCAAGCTTTTATGTACAGTATAAGGATTCAGATTTAGTGACTAGTAGCTTATAGGACATATCAGGTATGATCCGTTTGTTTGACTGGAACTGTAATTGCTACAAGTGACTGGCAAAGTCATATTCCTCAAATATTTGTACTAATTTCATTATGTGGGCCAGTCCAGTGAACCGAGGTTAGATACAAAGCTGCCTGGGTTATTTGGTGTGGTCACTGGTGATCACTGTATTTGTGATGTAACAGCTATGACAGAGTATGTCACAGAAGAAAAGGAATGCTGACATTGTACTTGGAGCACTACGCAAGTTAGAAGGGGAAGGAAAAAATATGCACAAAGGATTTTGCATGTGTAGGAAATGTTGGTATGTATACGCTCACATATCTTCTATCTGATAAACAGACTCAAAAGATCATCTTTACCTAAAGTTCAACTTATATGACAGGTTAGCTCACATTGTGCAAAACAATAGCGATTTATCCACACTCAGTCAGCCCTCCATTCATTGCTCACCTGGGCAAACTGTGAAGTAATCGAAGCAGCAGTCCTTGGTCCTGATGCAGCTCTCGTCACAGTAGCATGTCCCATAGACCCGGTCCATCCTCCAGTCGGTGGTGAAACAGCTCATGTCTCTGCCCCGGCAGCATTTTCCAGAACAACCACCAGACACCAAATGGTTCTTTCCCAGAGTATAAATCACTAGCAGTGCACAGACTAACTCCACAGAAGATCCCATCATGAGTGGGTCAAGCCAAAAGTCAACCCCTCACATAAAACACCACCCTGTTGGCTGTCCCAGTACAGTATGTGATTAGACACGCTGTTGTCCTTCTCTAAATATGTTTTTTCTCACTCTACCTCTGTCATGCTCATGAGCATAAAAGGGAGAGATTGGACTACCAGCCCAGCTCAACCCAGCTAAGACTGATGTGCCACGGGAGCCCTCGAGACCTGCAATTCCTGTGTCTAGCACTTACAGCACAAAATACCCTATTCCAGCTCTGGTCAGACTTCCATTTCTCTCGTGTTGTGTGTGTCCTCAGAGCTCTGTCTCTCTCTCTCTGTTCCCAGCTGAGCACCTCCCTCCAGTTGATCACATACACAGCAGGAGACAATGAGGACAAGGGAGGAGTAATCTGGTGGGAGGGTTGGTGTGTTCTCCCTCCCACCTGTGTTCTCTCTTCTTCCTCTTTTCCTTACCTATTTCTCACCTGTCTGATTCCTTTTTACCTGCTTCTTTCTTACCAATTCTGCACAGAGTTTCTGTGCCAGTCTTGGCCAGCTCCCCTCTGCCACCCCAGACCCCCATCACAAAAAAGAAAGGAGGAATGTAAGTTGTTGGCAGGTCTCCAGCCAATTGTGCCTGGGGACCTGCTGAGCGTTGTAAGGCTACTCTGGTTCCCACCTCTCACTTTTTTTCTCATTTGCTTTCAGGTTACTGTAAACTACTGTGGCAGAAATCCAAAGAAACAAACACGCATGATTTTTACTTTTTTTACTTTGGACATTCAGTTTATTAATTTAGCTGATACTTATTTAGTTTAAAAGAATGGGCCAGCATTTTAGGGAATATGCACATTGGCTTTCTTGCTAAAAGTTGCATGAAAATATTATTAGCATTCCTATACAGTGGGTACGGAAAGTATTCAGACCCCCTTAAATTTTTCACTCTTTGTTATATTGCAGCCATATGCTAAAATCATTTAAGTTCATTTTTTTCCTCATCAATGTACACACAGCACCCCATATTGACAGAAAAACACAGAATTTTTGACATTTTTGCAGATTTATTAAAAAAGAAAAACTGAAATATCACATGGTCATAAGTATTCAGACCCTTTGCTGTGACACTCATATATTTAACTTAGGTGCTGTCCATTTCTTCTGATCATCCCTGAGATGGTTCTACACCTTATCTTGAGTCTAGCTGTGTTTGATTATACTGATTGGACATGATTAGGAAAGCCACACACCTGTCTATATAAGACCCTACAGCTCACAGTGCATGTCAGAGCAAATGAGAATCATGAGGTCAAAGGAACTGCCTGAAGAGCTCAGACAGAATTGTGGCAAGGCACAGATCTGGCCAAGGTTACAAAAAAAAAATCTGCTGCACTTAAGGTTCCTAAGAGCACAGGGCCCTCCATAATCCTTTAATGGAAGACGTTTGGGACGACCAGAACCCTTACTAGAGCTGGCCGTCC
>NW_018127924.1:1403131-1431574 GCF_001952655.1 Monopterus albus
AACTGGAGAGGATCTGCAAGGAGGAATGGCAGAGGATCCCCAAATGCAGGTGTGAAAAACTTGTTGCATCATTCCCAAAAAGACTCATGGCTGTATTAGCTCAAAAGGGTGCTTCTACTAAATACTGAGCAAAGGGTCTGAATACTTATAACCATGTGATATTTCAGTTTTTCTTTTTTAATAAATCTGCAAAAAATGTCAAATTCTGTGTTTTTCTGTCAATATGGGGTGCTGTGTGTACATTAATTAGGAAAAAAATGAACAAATGATTTTAGCATATGGCTGCAATATAACAAAGAGTGAAAAATTTAAGGGGTCTGAATACTTTCCGTACCCACTGTATATCTGTATGGTAAATTAGAAGTTGATTCTCTTAGCTTAGCATAGAGACTGAAAACAAAGGGAAACAGCCTGTTTCTGTTGAAAGGTGTCAGATCAGGCCTACCAGCACCTCTAAAACTTGCCAATTAATCTGTTTTATCTTGTTTATTTTATCAGCACAAAAATAATTCTAAAGATGATTAAAAATACAAGTTGTTGCATGGCAGGGCCTCCACCAAGTCACTGCACTGGGCCAGGAAACGGTTTGGCACATAATGCCTCTAAAACAACAACTTATTGTGTTTACACTTCCTTTATTTTTTTTATAAACAGAATTTAAAAGTAATCTTATGTAATATTAAGTGATACTTTCACAAAGAATGTCAGTCTATAATCTAATAAGTTTGCATCTCATATGAATATACACCTCAGCATTTCATATTGGCAGTCTGCATGACATAATAACATACAGTTTTTAAATTTTACAAATTGGTCTAAAACACTAAAAACCTGTGAAGCATATTGCTAAAGAGGGCCCCCTCCCCCTGGGGTGGGCCGAGGCCCTCCTTTGGGCAAACCATCTCCCTATTGCCCAAATATTGAAACAAAGGAATAGTGCCTTTAAAACTGACCATCCTGACTTTGAGTACACCACTAAACTAGAGCAAAGACTTCACTCTGTCTCTCTCACTCAAACCAGACATATGATTTTGCAGATTACTGGTGAAAAGTATTTTTACTGTTCATATTTTTGTTGAAGAAGCCTGATTGAGCATGTTGTAAACTCCTGAAAGAGTCAGCTTTTCTCTGTGCAGTTCCCCCTCCATCTCACTGGAAGCAGATGATGCCTCTGCAATGAGCAGTCACAGGGAATGAGGCCCACTGCTGTAAGAGGATGAGATCTGTGCACTGATCTAGATACTTTGCCTCTGCTGTCTTGAAAAACAAGCTGACAGGGAGCAGAGGGAGGTCTCTTGGGGTTCTTTGATTCTTCTTCTAGCTATAGAGCAGGTAGTTCAAGCAACAGTAATAGCCTTCATCTTCACCATGATCACCAGCAGCAGCATCTCTAAGGGGCATGTGTCTGAATCACTATATTAATGTTTAAGGGTGCTGAACCAAGACTGACTTCAGAAGCTAGTGCACTGTCTTAAGTCATTTTAATCTACAAATATTAAATTTGCTATGTGATAATCTTTTGAAGTCTTATTATACTTTTCTTTAAAAAAAAATTAAACTATCATTCTGAGAAGGCATCTACTGTATCTCTCAAATTATGGTTATCTTATTTAGTAAGTGCAAGTCTAGTAATACTTATTTTTGTAAAAAACAAATGGGATGTGCCTTGGAAGGGCTTATAAAAGCATGTGTTTTACATCTGACAGACCCCCAGCCCTGGACTCCCTACCCTTACGTGCATATGTCAAAGACAGTCAGACTTTCCACAGTAATACACCCTGCTTGGAGTTTTCTTATTGTATCTTAGTAGAAAGGAAAGGAGATTAAGCTTGCCTTAATGTACCCCAAGACAGTCTTTACAGTCTTCAAACTGTGCCACAAGTTGCCATGTCAGAGACTGAATTCCTGAAAATCAAATAAACCCACAATACAAGAGCAGCATATACAAAGACAAGCTGATTTAATTTAGCTGAAAATAAAACTCTGAAAGTTTCTATTCCGTGCACTGGATGTCAAAGAGATGGCAGAGTGAATCCTAGCTAACATCTCATCTATATGGGGAATGTAAACTGTGGCTGTCTCCATGGGAACGCCTGACCTGGGTTGCTATAGTTACAAAAGTTTTGTTGACAAACGCTAGAAGTCACCTTTTCATCTTGCCACATGTTGTAAAGGTACACTGGTGATGTTACCGCCGACCAGGACAAAACCGTCTCTGTGTCGCCTATACACACTAATAGTTTTGCTTTGTAGGGTAGTGTCTTGAAAAAAGTGTTTGCACAATAATGCTCTATAGTTTGGCATTGACTAAAGGCAATGCAGGTATATGGTCCATGGCTGAGTCCATTTTAGTTCTCAATTGACCCATTTCTACTTTTGACTTTTGAGTCAACACTTTTCCATACACTTTACACAACTGTGAAAATTTTTAACCATAACCAAATATTTTATTATAGTTAGTCAGATTAATTAGGCCAAGATAGTTTCCTCTTGATAAGTTCACTCAGCCTAGATCTCATGAATGGAAGCCTTTGTCTACTATCCTTTAAATCTATAGCTCAGCAGTCTCCTTCTCCCTCCCTTTATGTGTATAACTATACATATAGGTGGTGTGTTTGTTTGTAAGGGAGTGGTCATACTTTATCTGAATGTCTGTACTTGGTATGTGTAACATCTAAGTGTGCATTTGTCTTTGTAATTTGCCATTTGAGAATGTCTGACAGTCTTTTATTTTATGTCTAGTAAATGATGTACCCAGCTATGGCAGTAGCAGCATGAGTCACTATTTAAACAGTTGAGAAAGTGGATGTTTGACTTGGCTTGTGTCATCAGATGGTAGTTTTCAGGTGGAGGTAAATCTGGGAAATAGATAAGTGTGGCTGAACAGGTAAATCCAGGTGAAAAATATAGAGACATGTAGTATGTGGCAGTGCCTTCTCTGCACCCGAGGACGAGCCACATAAAGATGTTATAGCAGGGATGTTGCATCAGACTGTATTCAAAGGTACAGGTGTACCTAATAAAGTGCTCAGTGATTGTCCATGATAAGCCAGATAGAACACCTCACTAATGATGCATTACAAATTACTACATGACACTACAGATAACACGATCATCCAGGCCAGGACCATGACACAGGACTGATGGTGCATGCTGGCTGGCCTTTGAGCAGTGCTAATGTAATAATAAAGAAAGCAAAATGAATGAAAGGTTTTCTGTGTCTGTCTTGTTTAAAGTTGTTTTCAGTTGTTTGAATTTTAAGTGGATCCCACTTCCAAGAAAAATGGTAAGAATGTGCTAATGCATGAGGGGATAGGGTAGCAGGCTATATGATAATAAGACAGGAGTTTTTAAATCATTTTTAATTGACTGAAATGTACTTGTGCAAAACATAAGCACTATCTTAGAAAATTAATATTCCATGGATCTATTATCTATTCCATTTACCCTGTAGAGGGTCATGGGGGGGTGCTGGAGCCTATCCGAGATGACACTGGGCAAGAGGCAGGGTACGCAGAGACAGACAACCACTCCCATTCATACCTATGGGAAAGTTCAGTCACCCATCAGCGTATCCTATCCTTCATGACTTTGGACTGCAGGAGGAAGCTGGAATATATGGAGAAAAACCACACAGACACAGGGAGAACATGCAAAATTCACAGAAAAATGTTGGGATTAGAACCCAGAATGTTCTTGCTGGGAGGCAACAGGGCTCTATAAAATGAGCTCAATTAAAACTTAACAATTAAAAGGAGTCAGAATCAGGTTTTTTTTTTTTTTTTTTTATTTATTGATAGCAAACATCTCACATCTCACTCATAGCTAACAATAACGGATAATTTTGAGGTTAGGAATTTATGGTAGGAAAATCATACAACCTCCTCACCTGGAAGCTGTAAAAACTTGCATGCAAACATTCTTAAGTGATTATAAATATATCTTCTTTTATTATCTTGAGGTTCTAGAGAAAGAGCACAAAGAAACCTGTGAATATTTGTGGCACAATAAGTTGTGTAGCCATAGATTTCACAGAGTTTTGAGCTCTGCTGTTTTTATATCGTTGTAAAGACAAAGATCTGACCTGAAAATGCCCCACCTCAAAACACAGACTGCTACTGGACCAAGAGATCCTGTTGACACATGCTTCTTGTCTGCTCTGTCATTTGTTTCTTATCACTGTATCTATAACAGTCAAGACAAAATGTATCACACAAAGTTATAGCCTTTATAACGATGACATTTTTATTCACTGAATGGAGATTTTTATGTTAATTTCTCACAGACAAAGAATGTATTGACATTACATTGTGAGAGATTGCTCACATGATAAACACTGCATTGCAGCAAAGAGGCCAGCGGTAATAAATCTACACTGGTGTTGAAGAAATAGTTGGACATTTTTGGAAATGGGTTTATTTGCTTTCTGGCAGAGAGTTAAACCACTCTTATAACTGACTGGTTAGTTAGCTTAGCCTAGCACAAAGACATGGAACAACAGCTCTGTCAAGTGATAACAAAATCCACCTACCAACACATGTAAAGTTCACAAATTAATGACTTATAGCTTGTTTATTCTGCACAAATGTAAAAACAAGGACTGACCATTTTACAAAAAAAAAAAAAGGCTAGACAAACTATTTCCTTCCTCTGGTTTCCTGACAACTACTGCTCAGAACAGTTGTTGTTGTTACACTTTTTGTACAGATAAGTTTTAAACAAATGGGATTATAAAATACCAATCTGTACACTTTAGATGTGCTAGTAGGCAGGGGCAGATCTAGAACATTTTGTATGGGGTGGCCAGGCTGGGGCATGGACTCAGAGAGGGTAGGCACATTTGAAATATATGTAAAAAGTAAACCCCTAGGTCTACAAAATAATGCATTATTACAATACAATACAATAATATACTATACTATAAAGATCAAAGATTTTTTATTGTCAATTCACTATATGTGCAGGACATACAGAAAAATCGAAATACTGTTTCTCTCTCATCTAATATTGAATCCCCATACCATTTAAGAAACTAAATAGAATAAAAGTAGAATAAACAATAAGAATAAATAAGCTTGTATTTTTGCATTATCACCTTTACAATCCATCAAAATTAATCCTGACTGATTCAAATGGGGGTGGTACTTCTGGTCTAGTACTGTCCCAGTTGCTTAAGATTTATGTGGGCCTGCAGTGAAAGGATAAACCACTCGTGTGCTGGCCCAGTACAGCTCTTTATTAAAGCCCTCATTGTTGAGTTTGTTCTAGGTCATTTTGTTTCACTAAACTTGTAGGTACGGTAAAAACCCAGTGAGGAGAGGGAGACCTGACCTCTGTTTGAGCACGAAAACAGCCTCTGCACTTAGCATGAATAAGGGAATGGCTCTGTGTTTCTAGGTCACTGCGTGTACCTGAAACACACACCTCACTATCCAGTGTGAGGGAGAGGGACAAACAGAACCCAACTTTTGACAAAATCCCATTTGGGAATAGTTAACAGTTGAGTTTCAAAGTGGAATAGTGGCCACAATCCTTGATTTTATGTCAGTCCTATTGACTGTTTGATGTACTTTTTGTTGACTCTTCTCTCATACTCCAGTCTTTTTTGTCTTTAGTTTGTGTGAGTGAATAAAAATGTCACACCTTTCACTTCAAAGTCTTTCAGATAACCAAGCCTGGATCTCTCATTTTTAAGCCCATTGGTTTCCACAGTAAATGAGCCCCATGACAGACTGAGGGCCCTGTCATTCTAAACATGACAGATGAGTGGCCATCTTGGCACTGTTTCCCCATGCCATACTGATTACTAGCTGGATGGCTGTGGTGGGCAGACAACACACATTGAAAAATCAGCAGAGAAACTGAAATGATTCATCTCTTTCACCTACAGCATGACAAGTGTGTTAAAACACTGGATGAACACGACGGTCAGCTCTTTGTTGCAGCTGTGGCATCTGGCTTCATAGCTTGTGCCAGTTATGATTTATGATATACATTCACATGGCAGCAGGTGAATCTTGGCTCATTTGGGTTTTGTTTTATATCTTCAGTTACATGATTCACTTATATAATACAATCATGATTCCTGCTTTTCTGCTTTAGTTATTCACACTATGACAACAGGGAAATGGCTGCCTTTTGTACAATTAGGGGAGTTTTTGTTGCTTTATAGAAGAGATGGCTGAATATACAATGTCCGTATTACCAGGGAAATAAAAAAGCTGCTAAATTCTTCAAATAATGATGATGATGAACTGAGTCCTCATTTGTTTCTAAACAAAAAGACAACTGCTCTCACTGGTGTCTTTGTGTAATACAATGAACAAGACTATTCAGAGAGAAGAGCTGCCCTCCATATGACAGCAAAACAATGTGTTATGTGGGAAAGTCCCACATTCTAGGATCCAGAGGCACAGTTTTGTATCTGTTTTGTAGATATGGAATGTAGATTACGCTTCATTGAAATCGTTTAGGCATTGTGATTACTGTGGTGGTTCATGCAGTATAGACAGTCTGAAGGAGGGTGAAGCTGCCTTTATTAGCCTATGTTTCACTAGAAGCTAGAAAACAAAGATGACAATTCACAAAAGATTAACAGTTCTCAAAATAGGGAAAATAAACTTGTTTAATTTCAGGAAGATGTTCATCAAGGCACAAAAGTTGTTTTGCTAAACAATTTAATATGTATATAGATTTTTTGCTTGTGTATAATGACAGTCTAAAACATTGTTGTAATGGGATCCAACAGCATCTGCAACATACTGATAAAAGAACAAGAAATATGGCAATAATTAATTATTTTTCATCGTCAGGCTTTAATACTGCAGCAAACACTGCACTTTACCGCATTAAATACTGTTAGTGAGGGCTCAAGTCAGGAATCCCAAAGTATAAAGACCAGCCATGTTAAGCAGGAAACTAAAATTGCTGAGGATAAACCAGCAGTGAGAACAAGCCACTGAAAAGAACACTGTGCCGTAAAGGTTTTATTTTGTTCAGGCGCTGCTGGCACAGACTCAGAAGTTTTAATCACTGACCAGCGTGAACAGGAAAAAGGTGATTGTCAGGACTGAAGTTTTCTAGATTTCCTCATTTTCTTGAGCTTTTCTTGTTTCACTGTCTCAACCTCTAAAGCGGCCAGCTCAGAAATCCTGTCGATAAAAGAACGAGAGGCCCTGACCATTGGGTCTGGATAGGACTGGCCTGTACGGCAAGAGACAAGGAAGGGGAAGAGACAACAATACTGTCAGATATGCACTGGAAATAAAACATGCTATTATTAGGAGTATTTTCACAATAATGTGTTGCAGTCCTGTTTGCAATATACTGTACACCCCATTGTTTAAAAAACGATTTCTAAGTGCCCCGCTTCTCTCTAGCTACAATCTTCTCATTCTGTGAGAAGAATCAAACAAAAAGAGATAAAGTCTTAGACACTTTATTTCACCCTATTACAGTGTGTTTCATTGTATTGTCAGTGTAACAGGGTATATCTGAAAGAAAATGTTGCACCAGCGATTTTGTTAAGATAAAAGAGAAAGTAGTTTAAAATGGAGCAAGCTGTTGAAATAAAAGGCGTCAGGAGAAATCCTCACACCATTAGACAACCCTTAATGCTCTCTATCTCCATGTGACCCCTTGTCATATGTTACTATGAACCACAACTAACAACATACCCAGAATTGACAATATGCTTTTTGTATGAAGGAGGAAGGTAATTAACAATGACAAACGTGCAACCAATAAATCAAACCAATAATAGATGTGTTAATAACACAACAAATACCTGAGAATGGAAAAACCATGCTTAAATCTTAGCTTCACAGTCAAAGCACTGAAATAACTCACTCTTGTGATTGTCTTTATCAATCAATAGGTTTTCTGTTGGATGATTCACCTTAGGCCTACAAAACAGAAGGACAACAAAAGAGGCACGGGTCTGAGAAATAAGTGAGAGAACTATTGATTGGTTTAGTCTAATTTAGTTTATAAGGGCAAAAATACCTGCTGAGCTTGCAGCTCTCAACTGAGAATGTGTTCCTGCCTCTGAGGCTTAAAGTGGATGGAAAGAGAATGGCTGAAGTTGTGTTTAATCCAAATCTGTCAGCATATCTGGAAAACAAAATTAAGATTGACCACATGAAACAATACAAAACATGCTTACAAATGCACTTACACATACTGCCACTGTGATAAATCCCTTGCATTTGGTGTTTTTCTAACTTATAAGTCCAATTTCTAATTGTTTTTCTTTTACCGAGTCATTGCATGTGAAAAGATATGATAGATACTGTATGTTCTCCCATATTTTTTGGCTATTGTGCAAAAGTAAAGACAGCTTTCTATTATTGCAGTTTTTACATGCTATCAAACTAGTGTTCCCACAAATGGATGAGTAACAGTAACAACTGTGATCTCATTATTGTTAAAAGAAATCTATAATGATGCACCCTCATAGCCACAATATTCAACATTAAAAGCAACCAGCTTAAAACCCTCTTGTGCATGTCAAAATATTAACTGTATCAGGCAGCTGTTTTCTTTGTTCGTATTCTTGTAATTTGTCATTAACAGGACAGTGACTCAGTATAATTAGTGTTACCAGTGCAGCTGACTGCAAAAACATGATGAAGACAACTACAACTACAGGATTGAGTGACACTAATATTCTGGTTACCCTAGGACAAGGGGCCGCCTTGCATGGCTGCGGGAAAACTCCTTGGAGAGGCTGAGGGGATGCAGGTTGCCAGGTCTGTGCACATGGTAGTCTCTTGGCAGCGGAGGGATCACAGTTCTGGCTCTCTCTAACCTTGCCCCTAAAATAATTGTATTTAGCCAGTCAAAAAGAGCATCTGATAAGACAGTAGTTTTCAAAAGGGATAGCCTAAAAATATTTCAAAAGAAAAGAGAATATGATAAGGTTTAAGTATTGGTTTCATAAATAGAGTTATGGTGCAATATCTCCAAGCTGCTCTAATGTTACACTTGCAGTTACTGAAACCGGCTTGTGCTCAACATGTATGATGATACCGCCATCTGCTGGATGTCAGAACACAGTCCACACACAAGGCTCAAATTCACTGGTTCCACATTATATATAGGCCAATAGTGATCAGTATATTGCCTCAAAATCTCTTCTAAACTATCATTCTCAAATTCTTACATTTTTCATTAAAACAAATTGCCCACAATTATCATCCTGCACCAGGTTTTCAGTTTTCAGCTTGTCCTCTTTGACATTAAGTGACCTACGGTACACATTGGCCGAAATAAAAATAAAAAACCCTGCCATGCCAACAACACATTTTAAAAAGTTGAACGACACATAGGCTACACTATAGTTTATGGGAGATTATTCTTAGATCCTTTCTCAAGTGTATGCTGACATAATTAAAAGAAGCCTTTTATGGAGTATTATAATCCACTTACTGCATACCAAGTTTGTGTTCTGCAACATCCAGTATGGGATGGATGGACATTTTTGTGCTGGTAGGATGTCATTTGTGCCCATTAGCATTATGCTGGCACAGAACAACGCTGCGCTATCAAGATACTCTTTTAGGGAATGCAGGTTTACCGATAAACGCATTTACTGAAAACTACTATTCTTCCGGATCTTGACCAAATGCATAGCCTGCAACTATTAGGTGGCTAACCATGGCTCTCCGTTACCTTGGCTCTAAAACAGAGATGGTTTTCAGAGTTCATAAACCAAAATATGAAGCTAACTCCATCTGAATTAGCACATACAGGCACCATGCTTACTCACTGCTCAAAGGTTGTATCAGAGGGAATTTCATCGTCAAAAGACTATTTTGCAGGAAGGTAGTTCCTCCACCTGAGCCCATCCCGAAAATCCTGATGTCTTCTTTACGTCCCGCCGTATCAAGGCCGCACTGCTCGGAATTTGAGCTTCTCAACGAAACTGAAGCCTTTAATGTCGGCAGCGAAGAGTTTACCTGGAAAATCATCATGTTGGAGTTGCCATACAAAAACTTATCTTGGACATAACATTGTAATGATAATGGTAGATTGTATCGAATCAGTCATTCCTCAGCAGCTGTCAGGTTGCACCTCCAGGTGGTAAACGCTACCGAGTGTTCGCGTAACCAGGGTAACGACGACAGGAACCGTTAAACGTGCACAAGCCTTCTCCGTTACTTAACTAATTAACTAGTGCCACTTAACTGGTGCATTGCGTAAATCATATTCAAGACCCGGGATTCGTTCAACAATAACCAATACATAAAGGGCCATGACCACGGGATCCTTTAAGTATTTATTTCTAGTTATTTTAAGTAACATGGCAGCCTTTTCCCACACAATATACATTATAGGCCAGTACACATCCTGTGGCCTGCTGAGACACTCCGCTGGAACAGGAATCCTAGAGAAAAGTCATTGTCTAACATTACTGTCCAGGGTGGGGCTCGAACCCGCAACCCTGAAACAAAGTCTCAGGAGCTACAGACTAGGTAACTGGGCTCATTGAAAGATAAGATTTTCTACAGTCTTAGCATCAGAAAAGTTTTAATCTTACAGCATTTATAGAAGGCTTTTATTGTTTATATGCAATGGTATACTTAGGTTTATAGTTGCATAATATTACCTTCTTGTCATTTCAGATGCCACATATGAACTTCTGAGAACGGGGAAAAAGTTGCAGCATGAGATAGCATTCTGACTCACATATCACATTCAATACAAGACAAAAACAGGTTTGTTTTTCAAGATTTATTTACTTTATCCTTTGAAAGCCTGAAAAAAGAAAAAAAAATTATATTGTTACAGATGTGGAAACTATTCACGACTGCCTCATTTGTCATCAGATTAAAAGAAACATGTTCAAAAGATTAAAATAGAATGTTAGAGATTAATTGGGATCACAACATTGCTTAAAATGACTCCAATGTGCTTTTGAAATTGTTGGAATTAAGTTGAATTTGCCATCACTGCACAGAGTGAAGCACCTGTGGTGCATAATTCAAAAGGTAATGACCAAGATGTGGTTTCAGACTTTGTTGGCTTATTTTCAGATGGTTTTCACCACTGTCGATAAGATGGGGAAAAAAGATTACGCATCATTAACCACATGGTCTACGTCTACTTTGACGGCCTGAAAATGTTCTTACAACTCACCACAAGCTTTAGTTCATCCTTCTGATCAGTCTGTTGATCTGATCCTCCCTGTTGCCAGCATCCCCTCCCTCAACAAAGTGGGTGGTCTTCTTGTTCATACCGCCGCGGGGTGACGACAGCTTGAAGGGCCACAGGAAGTTGTTAGCGGGTTTGAAGTTCTTTCCAACTGTGTAAATCTCATGAATGAGGTCCTCCACACAGATGATGCCATATTTGCCTTCAAGTGAAAAGCAAATGTGTTGAACACAGTTAACAACAGTTTTGATGCTCTTAAATTTGACACAGACAGGAAGAGTTAACATGAATTATCAACAGAGGAAAAAACTCAGTTCTGAGCAACTTGGTTTTACTTGTCTGCAGTTATCATGCAAGTGTCCCAGTCTCAGCATAAACATGTCGTTAAGTTGTGATTGTGCTTTCCATACTGCTTTGTGGCAGTAATGAATAACACTTAATACCATAGGAACAGGTCTTACTTAAAATGAAGTAGCTCAGAGTAAAAGTATACCCTATTGCTAATTCCTACTGAGGAATAATAAACTAATTAGGTTTTCATCTAGCAAAATCTTCACTTCATACTGTGGACTGTAGGACAAAAACAAATCTCCAATTCTCTATAACATTTGTGTACCGAGGGCCTTCTCCACCAGAGCGTTATCTGTGAGGGCAATGCGCTGTTTCCTGATCCTGCCATGACCACGTTTGTAGATGAGCTCACGCACAGACTTCAGGTTTGGGTATCTGAGGGTACAAAATGTCAATAAAGACTATATTAAGGGGAGGAAATGCATTTCACAACAACTTAAGATTTGCACATGGGTTATATCCTACAGGCATTAGTGTTTCCTTAAATAACTTAGCAGGAAGTTTACAGAGCACTTCAAAAACAACGGTTTCACAGAGGCAACTATAGTCTTCTTATACAAAGTATTATGCATCTGTAGCACCATTAAGCACAAGTAAAAGTGAGTAAATTTCATCTATTACAGCAACACTCCGCAGCATTAAACATCCACAGATCATATCACATTTTCATCTTTTACTCATCACAAGCTTTTAGTTCTGCCTTTTTGAAACTATGCTTTCATTTCAGGCAATTAATTTGACAATGGTCTACTGTTTAACAGTACTTGCAAATTTCTAGTCCTCTTGAAGTAAACATAACAACCAATAAAACATTAGGTACATTATACACCTGTGTATAATATTTTATGGAGATTTGAGATAAGACTGTTAAAGCAGGACAACACAAGAGCATATGCATATTGTGGCTTGTCTCCAATTGAGGAATTGGTTAGTCCTTATAATATTTTCATTATTTAAAATTAATATTCAAAATACAGATGTAAATACTGCACATTAAGTAGAACCTTTTACTATCAGAGAATGTGGTTTCAGCAAAACTGGCTTAGTTTCAGTCAGTAATCACCATGGTCGATAAGACGGGGAAAAAAGTTTAACATCATTAACCACATTCCAGACAGATATTATTGGCTTTCAGCCCATTTCATCTTCAGAAAACTTAAAACGGACCAGGTCAAGCTCTAATTTGTATTTTTCTTACACAGCTAACAAAAATATTCTTACCCCCAAGCAATGTAGGGCTCAGCAATCCTAAGCATGTGGAGTGAAGCCTTGTTCAGCTTGACGAACACACCATTAAAGATCTGGCGCAGACGGAGCAGCTGCAGCACTTTGCGGACCTTGGGGCTGACACCATTGATACTGGCAAACAAATGGGGATTCTGATTAGCATATGGTTTAACATCTGGAAACAGCTTTTAAAATTACAGTATTGATTGTGGTTTCAGAATATAATTGGCTTAATTTTACACATCAGTTTCACCATAGTCGATATGTCGGGGAAAGAGCACATCATTAACCACACAACAACAAATTTTAGAACATTGAAGAATGACATTTACATTTAATTGCATTATACACACAGGACCTAAACTGAACTTTTACAAATTTTAGGTTCTGGAACCAACTTCATTTAGAACTGAAGACAAAGTATTGTGTAAGGGGAATGTCCAGTCAGTAAGCAGGTGACAGTATGGCATGTGAAAAGGAACATGAAAAGTTTTGCCAATGTAAACTGCTAGATTTCCAGTTGTTGTATAGGAACTTTTGCAACACAAGTAAATACCACTAACAGGCATGACAGCTCTGTTGATAGTGGACGCTACTCACCCTCTGATTCTGATAACAAAGGCCAGTTTGGGCTCAGATGGAACATAGTAGTTTCCCACTTTGCGAGCTGTACGGGCCAGGCGGATTTCACGCCGGTACATCTGTCTGTACTCCTTGTGGTACTGCTCAGCCCTCTTGTAGATCAGTCTCCTCGTCACTTTGCGGACCTTAAAACACAACAAATACATCCTCTATTCTCAGTTGGTGAAGACTGACTCTAATCCCAGGGTTCAGCTTAGAACACGTTCTTTAAACCACTCAATACAATAATATGAATTACCTTTTTCTCAGCCAGCATCTTCTTGATACGCTTAGCCTTCATGGCGGCGAAGGCCTTCCGCCTTTTCAAAAGGCTCTCAGGGACAGCCGGGACCTTTTTTCTGTTGAAGAAATATAAAACTGAGTAAGCACCCATAATACCCACCCGCAGAGAGTTCATTTTGGGTATGAAGGGTGTTTTCACACCTGCATTGTTTAGTCCGGCTGAACCTAACTCTGGTACGTTTTCCCCCTTAGTGTTAAAGCTAATTTAACCGTTGTCTCTGCAACGAGGACAAATCCCTTTCATTGGATGGCCATGTTTACGTCCTCGTACTGCCTCATATTCATTTAGGGGAAGGAATGTCCTCAAATAATTAGTAGTGTTGCGTTTTATCTCACTAGAACCCTGTCTGTGCGAAAAGAAAGCAATAAAGTTTACAAATTAACGTGGACTAGTGCAAACGAAGTACAGGTTTGAAAACGTCTAGCAAAGTAGCCTGTCATTAACCGGCTTCCACACAAACCACGTTCAAATAACAATAACCACATGAATAGTCAACGTTTTTTTACGATTAACAGCTAACTTTGTTTTCGTTATTAGCACAGAAATTAGCCTCTTGCAGGCATGAGGACTACAGAAACAGCCATGTTACACTTAGCTAGCTGGTTACACAAAATCCACACAAAGGAGTCTAATAACCATAAATATCACAATCCTCAACAATACTACTCGGACTATAATGTGTTTAATCTAAGCAACCTGTCCAGGATGTAAGATTAACAAAAAATACTATTTTAACACTTGATGGACTTAGATTTGAAGGCAGCGACGAAACTTACTCGGTATCCGCCATGGTGCCCACCGAGGAAGAGGATTTCTTTTTTGCGCATGTGCACGTTAAGGATTTTAGGACCCCAGCGGGCTGTTCTTCCAGCTGCCTGACTTGTCAATGTCTAGTAAAGGATAGCAAAATGAAAATTTTTATATTTCCTGAAAAAATGTGGTATGAAGTCGCTATTGTGCATTTTTAAAATGCTTTTGGTTGAATGGCTCTTAAATGTAGGCATACAGTGTCGTTTCTTTTATTCAAATAATGGTAAGTCCAAAGCTAACGTAAGACTAACGTTACTATAAAATGTTAATTATGCCATTCCCGTGAATATTTTCATCTCAGATTTGTTATTTTCATGAAGTACCATGGTTTAGTAAAATATTTTATGGGCTACCTCTCCAATTTTCATGCCACAGGTGAGGTCATTCATTCGCTAACCCGGCAGAGGGCGCAAACACATTATTTTGTAGGCCACGTTCAGCGAGCCTGTGTAGTGGGGAGTCTCCTGTGCTGATCTCTCCGCTGGATCTCAGTGGGGATAAACACCACGGTGTGTACTGCTGGTTGTCAGACAAAGGCATTGTCATGCACATCAGTGAAAACAAGAAACAATATGTTTTAGGGCTATGTGTGCCATTTGTAATTTAAAGCCCAAATACATCTGTTCAAAAATCACACAATTAGATTGAAAAGCGGGGCCCAAGTAAAGCCAACAGCTCTGTCACGCTTTTACTTTACTTGAATGTTCCCATTTTAGGCTATACTTTATAGCTTATTTTTCTCTTCTTTGCAGAATCTTACTCAAATATTTGTATCAAAACATTTTTATGTAATTCATATACACAATGTAATAGGACTAATCTTGAGCTACAGTATATCAGACTACCCAACAGGAACACCCATTAATAACGCCATGTAAGGGAACGTCATAATAATCAGATCTACTTTTTTTTATATAGCCTAACATTGTTTTTCTGAGGTAACATGTCAAATAAAGGACTTTGGCTGAATGCAGTATTCACATTTTGGTATTACATTAGTAATACATTAGTAATGATTTCAAAATTCTTCCACCCTCTCCAATGATATGACCCCAAAACATGGGTAAACATCTCCAAGGCTGCTGCAAGATGCTGCAAAACATTGAAAGTGCATGTGAAATAAGGGGAGAAACATGTGAATAAATAAAATAAATAAAAACAAATAAATGTGCATATTCTTCATTCTCTGTCGCCTACATCATACAGAGCTCACATGAAACAATATGCCAACTGACACATATTTATACACATACTTTAGTTTCATGTTGGATGGACACAAACTTGCACTTGCAAGATATTATCTGATCTGTGGCTATGAAATCCTCGCATCGGTAGTAAGCCTAAGCATCCAATTATTCCTCAGTACTCTTCATAAGTAGGAAACAAGGATCTTCTTTGTGTATCTGGTAGCTAAATCTAAGCCAGAAAGAAGAAGCAGCGACTTTTAAACGGTGTAAAATGCTTATCTCTGATCTTCCTTTGGGATCTTTAAGTGGAAAACGTTTTTCAACAAGTCCAGTCTTTTAGGTTAAATGCACAAACATGCACACGCATTGTTTGGACCTGACGCTGCTCTCTGACAGGCGCTCAAGTCCCAGTTCTATTGGGTCCAGCACTGATGGGTGGACTGAATAAATAGCGAGTGAGCTGCGGCTGGGGATGAGATGAGTGGAGGAGCGGCAGACGAAGAGGGAAGCACAAATCATAGTGTCTGTGCGTCACTCGTGGCAACCGTGCGTTGTAGTGGTAACAGAGCTCTGAGACGCAGCTTCTGAACTCTTTTCAGCCATAGGTTGTGGCCCCGCTTGTCCCTTTTTTGCCACTTTTGTTGATGATCATTGTTAGCGTTCCCTGACTGCGCTGTGAGCCACGTTTATCGGTGTAGTTGTGCCCCTCTGCTGCAAAGGGGTCGCATTCCTCCGTGTCTGCCGCTGCTACTCGAATTTACTGAAAGATCGATCAAAATGATAATAATTATTGCAGAGTTTTTCGTGGTCATTTTGAAGGTGCTCTGGGCTTTTGTAAGTGCCGGGGCTAAATGGATCGTGCGCCCCAAGGAGAAGAGCGTGGCCGGACAGGTGTGCGTGATCACCGGGGCTGGAAGCGGCCTCGGACGTCTCTTCGCTAAAGAGTTCGCCCGGAGACGAGCGATACTGGTTTTATGGGACATAAACTGCCAAAGCAACGAGGAAACGGCGGAGATGGTGCGGCAGATATACCGTGAACTTGACCCTCCCGTTACCAAAGACGGTAAGACTCATTTCTTTGCAGCAATTATGATGGCATCCGGATTTATTCTGAAATTGCATTCTGTTCTGTCTCTGTGGTAATAAATGTAGATTTCGAAGCTGCAAGCTACAGTGTTATTTTTAGGCAGTGTGCTTCAGTGAACATCCTGAAATGGCAAGATCGTGAACGAAGATGCAGCGTCTGACAGGCATCTTCGCACACAATCTCAGATTTTCAAAGTCTGTTTTCTTAACACTTGTTCATGTGGTCTTCTATTATTTATCCCTTCAGTTAATTTGACAGTAATTTATGCAGCCTAATACAATGACCGGCATTTCAAACGGCCATCTAATATCTCAGCCATTCATAATTAGCCTGTTGGTAAAAAATAAATAAATAACTGGCTTAATCTGAATCAGCCTACTGGGAAAAACATTTCATTCATCCTTTTATTCCTTTCTGTTTCAATCTCGTTTCCCCTGTAGGACCTGTTGGAGGAGTAGAGGAGGTCCCTCCTTTCCAGCCACAGGTCTACACTTATGTGTGTGATGTTGGAAAGCGGGAGTGTGTGTATTCCACAGCTGAGAAGGTCCGGCGAGAGGTTGGAGAGGTGGACATACTTATCAACAATGCCGGTGTGGTTTCTGGCCATCACCTTCTAGAGTGCCCTGATGAGCTGATCGAACGCACCATGGTGGTCAACTGCCATGCACACTTCTGGGTGAGTTGAAGCACAGGCAATTAAGCATGACAACTTAGCTAAAAGTCAAAGTCATTTGATTGTGTATGGTTTTAATAGGACTTACAGTAAAATACTGTATGATGGGTTGATGTATCTGCCTCGGTTTCTATGAGTACAGTGTTTTTATTGTGATACCAGGTTCACAGGAATGTTTCCACTCTGAGTTGCATGTCTGCTCATAGTGTTATTCTTCTGTGTGCTAGAGTGAGGATTTAAAGGTGTGTGTGTGTGTGTGTGTGTGTGTGTGTGTGTGTGTGTGTGTGTGTGTGTGTGTGTGTGTGTGTGTGTGTGTGCAGGACAGAGAGAAAGTATGCATAGCTTTTGCCAGAAGAAAGTCACAGGTTTGTCTTTAAGCCTTGACTCTGCTCTTTGGCAGCCCCACTCAGCGATGATCCCCATGGTATGTTAGTCCTTCCCTCTCCTCCCCTTTGCTGTGCAGATCTGTATAAATCTGACTTGCGTGATGGATGCACAGGGTTCTGTATGTGGGTTGGATCTGTCTCGGATCAGCTCACCACATTTTGTTGGCAGGCGGTGATTTGTTGTGTATCAGATTTTACTCTGGCTCTGTTCCTTCCTCAGTGTGGAAACTTGCCTGAAACAAGGACTTGATGGACTGAATATGTTGCACTTTAAATAAGCATAAACTGCTGTGTTATACAGAGCAGGTGCTGTCACAGCTGTGTTTTAGGGTTGTGGAAAGGCAATGGTTTGCGCCTGTCACAGCAATAAGAAGAGCAGTTTCACTAATGCAGTTAGATGTTTAGCATGTTAGCCCCTCTGCTCCAGTTTTAAGTAAACCATTAAGGAAGCGATCGCACTGCTTGGTTACAGCCACCTGTTTGGGACAATTGCAGCAATTGCGCACAAATTGATTTACAGGCCTGGCGTGGAGTAAATTACAAGACTTGGAAGTGTCTTTTTCTTAGCTGCATGGCTCTGAATTGACAAATGTGTCAAGTGATGCGGATGATGTTCATTTTGAGACTTTGGCTGCAGGTTCTTCTTTTCACAGATACCATGAAACCACAGTAATTTGAAACTCCTTAACTGGGCCTGGAAATCTCTTTTGTTGTCAGTCAGACAGTTTGTGTATTTCCTCCTTAATGGATGCTCTGTTCAAGTGTTCATGTGCCTCTCTGTTGGCTGTCTCCACGTTCTTTTACATCCATGATTTGGAGTCAGGATCCGGTGGTTGGGTGGCACATTTGGTTGCCTAATAGGGATCTGTGTCTTACCTTCTATGCTTTGGAGAGTGTGGTTTCTTTAGGGGTGGGGGGAGCAGACGAAAGAAGGACTTAATGAATGGTGACAGTCAAATGGAGGATGTGGTTCATTAAAGACACAAGCTAGATGAATAGAGCTTAGACTAACAAGGGCCCGTCCACTGGTCTCTTACACAAACATGGTATGGTTGCTCATTGCATGCAGGTGCTATGTTACTCAAACCTTTGATTTTTGCTTTTTCCTTTCTGAACAACAGGTTCTTAAAATAGCTTAACTGTGGTTTATGACATAACAAACATCAGTTATGGCTTAGTCAAGTCATGCAAAGTTTGATGTGGAATTTAAACTGTTTATTGAGGCAGATGCTTTGATAGTTCGGACAATAAAGGCATATTATGAGGATGCTTTTTGCAAACTATTAAAGTTAGAGATTCAGTTGGAGACCTATTGAAATCTCTTTATTTGACAGAAGCAAACTTTTAAGCTTTAACAGTGAACATAAATGACTTGGGGTGCATTCTTCTTGTGTGTTCATTTAATATATCTTATCCAGTGTCACAGTTTGACAAAACATGACTTTAGGCAATCTGGGAGACATAAAAGAAACATTGTCAGCAAGTAAAACATCTCATTATTCTTGCCTTTTTCTCAAACCAACATAACATCAGTTTCAAAGCTTACTTATAAAATAAATCACTTAGTACGGAGACCAGATGAAGAACAAGAAAGATTGTTTATTTTGTGCAATTTCTCATTTGTTGGGCAGTGAAATGGGAATAAGGGATGGATGGAGGTGTGAATAGGAAATTGACTATAATTATGTTTCTGTGTGTATGTGTGCATGGCTGGTATTACTCACACTGTGGTGACTGAAACCTGTTCGCACACACAAATTGTGGGGAGTCAGCTTTCCGAGGAGTGAGTAGCCTCCTTCTACAGGCCTCTCTGACTCCTCCCAGTCTTATTTGGAGGCAGTGGGTGCAGCTGCATGGGAGTCTCAGAACCCAGCTCTGTTCATCTGGCTCTGCCACACACACTCGCACAGAAACATGGACTAATAGTTATGATTCAGTTCTTCAGTGTCTTTTTATTTGTCTGGGGGTTCATCACATGGTGCTTTGAATAGTCCAACTAGCAATTTGTGATGTTTGATCATCAGTGAAATGATTGCACCTTCATTCCCTGTTCCAGTATGACTAAAACTGTGTGTCACCAGAGTTTGAAGATTAGTGTGTGTCTAGTGGAATGACATGAAAGGAAATCATCCTCAGCATCTTGAGCTGGTTAACTAACAGGTGGTTAATGAACAATAAGCAGCTTGTGGAGAGCCTACTTCTCTTGTGCACTGACATGAAAGTGCAGAGCACTCGATGGTGACTTGGCGGGAAAAGAGCAGAGAAAAAAAAAGAGGAAGGAAGACGGTGCCATCCCATCGCCCATCCACAGGATAGGCAAGAGGGTAATGGTAAGCTGCTGCTGACCCACTTTATCTGACAATTACTTTATTGTCTGTGGATTGGCTTGACAAGATGGAGCCAGGTTCTGCTGGGCCCCTCCTCAGGCCTGGTGCACCTGTACCCCTCATTGGAGCTAGCCATGACTACTCCCATGTTTGATCTGTCCCTGAGCACAAAATATGGGATTATGGCTGCAACCTACTAGTGAAAAATGCCCATTATAATTCCCCAGAGCCCAAGGGTGATATCTTGTGTTCTTATGCCAGTTGTCTGGGGTTAAATTAACAGAACAGGAAGAATCCCAAATTTCATGGACGTGGAAAAAGAAAAGTTGCCATTTAGGTTCAGTCTTATCTTATGATCAATGACTAACACTTTATCACAGTGGACAACTATAGCTATATCTATGCATATAGCTGTACATTATAGAAGTCATTCTTAACAAGGGGTTAAATGAGGCCAAAGTTTTTCAATAGACTAGTTAATATCCATATGGAAAAAACGTCAAGAAGTGACTTAAAATAATAGAGATAAAGGCATTAGCTAGAGTGGGTCGACCTTGTGCACAAATGTCCAGACAATAAGATCAAGGGGCCCAATTGTGTTTATTTTTTATGTTTAAATTTTTTTAGAAGCCTTGTTCACACGTTGTATTGCACACTGTGCGCCCTGGACTACTGGTGTGTTTGCTTTCCCAGGAAATTGGGTTCCATTTGAACAACCAGCATGGGGAGGCTGAGGTTTAGTCACCTGTAGTGGAGGTTGATTGACCAGCATTGCTATCGCAACATCATTTGTGATGACCACTAAATCCAACCTACTCAAATTCCATGATGTGCTGTAGGATCAGACACGCTCTTGAGCACGTGCATTTTTTACTCTCTCTCCTTTATTCTCTTTTCCAGGAAGCACTCATTAAATGGCCATGTGGTCATACACAAAGGCCAATATTTTGTTCATATTCCTGTTGGTCAGCCACTAGCACTAATTCAGCCTGACACCCCAGCTGCAATAAGCTTTTGTGGCTTAAATGCTCCTGGAGGTACACAGCAATTAGGGAGTGTAGCTGGCATGGCACCTCCAAATAGGCCAAGGAGGCCTGGCTGTGTCAGTGGGTAATTTAGCAGAACAAGAGAGCGGTGAGACCCAATTACTGCAGCTCTATAAGACACGAACCCCTGGTTGTCTTCACACATTTTGTGTCTGAGAGGTCAGCAGGGGTCAGACGTCACATGCCAGAGTGGCCATAAGAAGCAGGGCATCACAGAATGGTTTGAATGATGAATGGTTGGCCACATTGAGCTCTGTCCTGCAGCTGAGGGAATCAACCTTCTCTTATAGTTCCGGTTATTTCCAGACCACTAGACAAAGTTGTCTGGTTGTGTCTGGGTGTTGGCATTAGTTGTAGATTATTGTGCCAGATCAAGTCATTCCCTGAGTGGGAAACTTGGGCTGAAGTCAGGTATGGGCATATCTTAAGTAAATGCGTCATATGCACGCAACCCCCTCCTCATCCGCTGCCATTCTGGCTCACAGAGGCCTTTCTCAGTGTTTGCCCACACCCCCTGTTCTCTTGCTCCCTCTTTGGGCCCCATCATTTGATGAATTTAATACTGCAGTAACTTGAAAATGTATGTCCAGGAAAAGTGCAGATGTTTAGAGCTGAATCCAATCAGTTATACCGTCTGTGGATATATCAAACCAGCCTTTCTCTGCATAGATTTTACTTCATTTGCTTCACAAAACAAGGAGACATCAAAATACTGATGTAAAATGGTAGTTGAAGTCAGATGCAGTTTTAAGGCTTTCCTTTCCTTTCCTGCGGTTTCGGCTGTACAACCTGGTACCGTGCTCTCTCTTGCTCTGCGCTCCCCTCCAGCAGATGTTTTGGAAGTAGGCTGAGTCATTTCTTTGGCCAGGTTTGCATACTGTACCAGCCAATGGAACAGTTAATTTTCATTTATATGACCAAAGTATTACTGAAAACTGGGAATGAAACCAAAAATGGTAACAACCGCTGACCATATTTTTTTAAAAGCCCAGAGTGACATCTTAAATCAGCTTACAAAAACTCTGAGGTACCACATTTTACACAAATTTTACACAGGGTCTGGCATTTTTGCTTATCAAAATTGACATTAATTAATCGTCTGCCTTTTTTTGTTAATCAATATATCAACAAATTGTCACAGCACTATTGGTAATCTCAATATAAAGGTGTTGGTAATCTAAGAGCAAGTGTTGTCAGCTACATGTATTGTTCTTCACTCAGGCCTTGAATGGATGTGACTCCACTCCCAACAAAAGGCCTGCACGTTGTTTGGAGACCTCCCAGTGGGAGAGTGATTGGTCAGTTCCTATCACTGCTGTCACGTCACACCTGCTGATAGGTTCATGCTGTGTCCAAGGCAGCTCCATATTCAGCAGACACGCAGAACTTGGAATGGATCCATAGGTTAATCGCTAAATGTCTTTCTTTGAACCCCCTTCTTCTGTTGTTGCTCTTCCTCACCACCTCTGTAACCCTCATTGGATGGGGGCTGTGGAACCACTCAGGCTCTCACGTGGCACTCTGGTGAAACTCTTTTATCTCAAAGCTCATTTCTCTACCGATTGTTCTGTCAACTGCTCCTCGGGCAGGGCGTGAGGCTGTGTGGGTGGATGACAGGCCGAACTGTACTGTTGCAAGTGTTGAGTGAACCGAATATGATTTGTGTTGTAACAAAGTCTTTATAGCCGGGCCCAACAACGGGCACCAGATCTGTGTGGGAAAAGAACGGCCTGTACAGCAGCACACACCACATACCTCAATGTTCAGTGAATACCTGTAGAGGGGAAAAGCCTCATTTTTGTCTTGCCTCCCTCTAATCCACACCTGCCACAAGGAGAAAACATAACTTGTTAATTTTATACATTTAGATGCTGCACCTCAGTGCTCAGTCTGATTCTTTTTTTTTTTTTTTGTTATTGTAGCTGTTATGAATTCTCATTCAGATGCCGGTCTCTGAATCACCATGGAGAGGTGGGGGACAGAAGGGAAGCAGAGAGGATCAGAGGGCTCTGGCACAGACAAACTGCACAAGTGAACTAACCTTCCTCATTTTTTCCCTCCCTTTGTCCTTCTGTGTCTTCTGTCCTTCCCCCCAGACCACCAAGGCGTTTCTCCCCAAGATGCTGGAGCTGAATCATGGCCACATTGTGACAGTTGCCAGCTCCCTGGGTTTATTCAGCACAGCTGGAGTGGAGGTTAGTATCATACACAACAAGGCATACACATCCCATCGTTCCCACCAACCAAAACCAGCGCTTTTCTTCAAAGCCATCAGCGTGCCAGCTAGCATACTGGGCCAGGGGAGGTTAGGCCCCCTTTCTTTAGTTGTCTCGCCACCCATTAAATTAAAGGACACATCTGAACATTGGGAAGCCCCTTATGGATTTCTCTATTTGCAGCTGTGTGTGTGCTCTGGCCCTGAGGCCAGAATGAGCTGACAGCTCCCCAAGGGACAGAGACATCTTCATCAATGCTTTGTGAACAACTTGGTGCTCACTCAGTATTCAGCTCACAACAACTTTCAGTGGATAAGTTTTTAGTTTTCCATCCTGAATTAATTGATTCTTCTCCAGTATAGATTCTTTTTGTTACTTTAGTGCATATTAAAACATTAAGTGGGGTCATTTTTCTCTATAACCACACAGGAAGTAAACTGGTAGGCCTCCTAGAGAGTTTTATTTTGATGCTTCCAAGAACAGTTTTCATTTACCCTACTGACAGTCTGTAGGGACTACTACTCCAATGTTCTTTGTTTTTAATGCTACACACACATGCATTCATCTAGAGTGATTAAGTTCCCCTACAAGAAACTGAAGTGTACTTAGTTTTTGTTGAACCATTATGCTTCCTGGAAATGCCTTAAGTGTGATTTTGGATTAGTTTCAGAGAACCAAAGTCCTCACTTGTTGTTTGTGCACAGTCAAATCTCAGTTTGATTCATGTTTATAAATGCATCTGTTTGCCTTAGCCTTTTTTTTTTTTAAGATTATTTCTAAGGTGAACCACATCAAAACCTTCCTGCCATGGCGAGCAGTCTCTTGATGCACAGGAGAAGTATGCCAATGAAACTGTAGAACATCACTCTGGTTTTTGTGGCTGTATCATTAACAGCAAGGAGAGCCCTCTGTGCCTGTGGGACATGTTTGAAAATGTTCTCTGTGGTCCCTGGGTGTGGGTGTGGACAGGGTTTGACAGGGCTAACCTGTTCTCTCTTATTCACTCAGGATTACTGCGCCAGTAAGTTTGGTGCCATCGGGTTCCACGAGTCACTGAGCCATGAGCTAAAGGCCTTAGAGAAGGACGGCATCAACATGACTCTGGTGTGCCCTTACTTTGTTGACACGGGAATGTTCAAAGGCTGCAGGATAAGGTTAGCTTCAACACAAAACTGAATATGAAATGCACTTTAAATAGTAAAGTATCAACTTGTTGAAAGCCTTTTCCGCCAGAGTTCCCAGGTGATTTAAATAAAACATATTTAGCCCTCTTAACATAGAGTTCACATTTTCAACCAGTTTGTGTAAAGTTTCTGTTCAGCCTGTCAATAACCAAACGGATGTGTGTGATTTTCCTTCCATTCAGGAAGGAGATTGAGCCTTTCCTGCCTCCCTTAAAGCCAGAGTTCTGTGTGAAACAGGCCATGAGAGCCATCCTCACTGACCAGCCCATGATCTGTACGCCTCGCATTGTTTATATGGTCAGCTTAATGAAAAGGTGATCTGATGTCCTGTTTTCCTCAGTATACATCCCCTCATTTCCCCTTCAGCACTCACTAAACTGTAAAGGAATACCTCAAGTCCCTAATCTTATCTCTGTCCTGTCTCTGCAGCATCCTCCCCTTCGAGGCCATTGTGTGCATGTACCGGTTCCTAGGTGCCGATAAGTGCATGTACCCCTTCCTAGCTCAAAGAAAGGAGGCCATGAACAACAATGAGGCAAAAAATGGGATCTAGGGGGCACTGTTTGCAACACAATCGGGCATATATAAACCTGCAAGCATGAGGAAACAACCACTGAAGATGAGAATGGAGAAAAGACTGAATCTAGGCCAGTGCACTTGCATTGAGCAAATGCAAAGGTTTACCATATTGTTCCTCTGGAACAAAGAAAGCTGTGTACTACAGAAAGGATTTATTTGACTTTGTTTTGTCTTTTTTTTTTAAGTTTGTTTAAAAAAAATCTATATACTGTCACTAGTTTTAAAATCATACAGAAAAGGTATCCAGTAATTAACTATTTACATAATGTAGTCACCAGCCTTATCTAGTGTCAATGTGCAACTATACAGTATGTTACTGTACAAACAGTACAACCGTTTTTTCACTTTTATTTCTTGTAGACATGCACTGTAATTTCTGATTTCTCTACAATGCCAGCATTCTCTGTGTAGGAAGGTTCAACACAACGTTTTCACGATGGCCAACATCTCCCCACACAGAGGCTCATCTTCAGTCAGGAAATTGGTTTTCAGCCCAATACAGCTCTGATTTTACTGTACCTTGTGCCATTTTATAATAAAGTAAGAAAAATATTTCACATTAATTAAACTTTACCATATCCTATATTTGTTAAATACTTAAGTTACAGACATGTAGCGTATATGTTAATAATGAAGTCTACGCATTCCAGGTGGGATATTTAATGGCCTGATTGTGGCCGACTTAACTTTCCAGTTTTCAGTTTTTAATGGGATTCCACGCTGTCGCTTGTGGAGAGGTGCTGTCAAAGCCTCCTGTGACCCAGACTCACTGAACAGCACTAAACAGCAGTGCAGAGGTATTGGCTTCTAAAAGGTTTTGAGTGGGACTGACCTAACAATCAGATTTTCTGTTATTTCTGCTTGATCATTAAGTTTTGCTGCATTCTCCTTTCTTATAATTTCATAACAATAAATATGTGAAGAGCTGGGCAGAGCATGGCAGAGAGTAGCAGGTCTTAGTGGAGCAGGGAGAGGGAGCGCTGGGCGGAGCAGAGCAGATTGAAATGGAGTTTCACACTAGCGCTAGCTTAAGTTACACACAGTCGCTTTAATGGTCCTGTTATTTCAGGGCGGCAGTGACTAATCCCTAATATGAAAGTGAATGAGGAAGTCAGTGTCCTGCTTTGAACTAACATTTGTGACACATTTAGAATGTGCTGCTTTAGGAGAAACAAAGTGGAAATACACTTATTTCTCTCTATTTTTATTTTCCAAGCTCTGTGGTGTTTTTATTGTAAATGTATGTTACCATAATTATTTGTTAAAAAAAACCCGAGATAGGCTGTAAATGCAGGCAAACCACCATCCAAACACTGAGTCACTGGGGGAAATGTATTAAAGATGCTAGCTTTCCATGTTTCTTTTCAAAGTAACACTTAAAAGCACCTGTCCATTGTCCATCTTGTCCAGTTAAAGTGAAATGTAAATGTTGTGAATACCCTGGTATCCCAAAATGACTATCTCCATCATATTTGATGTATGAATATTTTATACACCTTTGGGATGACAAGAGTTTTGGATTTACATTCCAATAGGCATCATTAATAGAGTCACAGTAATGAGCCTAAATTCTCTACCTCTTAATTTTTGCCATTTTTTGGACAGTATAACATGTCTTTTTCTTTTTTTTTTTTTAATTTTCTGAAGACTGCTCCATAGCAGAGCAAATGTGGTTCAAGTGTTTAGTGTCTCTACCTAACTTAAATTAATAAAGTGATTTAGATTATTACATGGTCTGTCATGATTACCTGTTAGCGAGGATGGGGAAATCTCCATTTGAAGTGGCTGAACAAAACAAAGGTGGTAGACGGAAACTGTTCGTCCACACTCTTGTGTATGCTTACAATGCTGTAATCAAAATGAAAGTTGTCAGTCAATAGTTAAAATCTAAATGAAAAAGAAACAGTTACTCACCAGAAACGTCTTTGGTGATTCACAGTAAGCGATAGGACAGTTTTCATTGGTAGGATGACGCCTCTCCTCCTCTTTTGACTAGTATTAGTATCCCTGTCCAGCCTCCATTGTGCCACACTGTGACGCAGCCATTAGATATGGGTGTTTGCTAAAGAGGGTAAGAGTCATCGGCCTTTATAAGTATGTAATCCTACTGTATGCACAGCACAAGCAGGCCTGTGACCTCTTAAAGGAAAGAGCCCGAAATACTGAAAGTCATGCATGTCACACTGTAAACCACTAAAAATGAAAGAGGATAAAAGGCGCTGTCATGATGTGAGTAACAGAAAGGTTAACATTGGGTTACAATTATTATTTATTTCATTCTGCTTAATACAGAACAAAGAGTAATGCAGGGGTTGGATGACCTAAAGGCTATCGCAAAACCGCACAATGTAGTCAATGGTACTACCTGGGTTGAACCAGTTTTGGCAATGTCTGCACTAAGACATCCGGGAGCTACAACAGTACAATTCCTACCATTTCTACTGTAGCTGACCGTGACCTTTTACTTCCTCAAAGGAAAGCAAGAAAAAAACATTTCCTAATTGGTGTCAGCAAAGCATGACATTTAAATGTCATGAGCTAGATTTAGACTCACATGTTCAGTCTACTGAGCTGTTTGTACTAGGTGCAAGGCTGGTTTGGACTCAGAGGTCACATTCTTTGAGGATTTTGGAAATCTACTGATGTTAAAATTAGAAATGCACGGTTCTTGTTGAGCTTGGAAAAAGGAGCCCATTGAGGAGCACGTACATTAATACTGGTGGTTTTAAAGTATTACACAAATATTTTCAGACTTGTATCTTTTCTCCCAATATGGCTTTAGACATTAAACTCCTCTGTTTTGAATGATTATTTTTGTCTGATATGTATCTTTTCACAAAAACTACTGCACACTTTACAATATATTTCATACTTCACAGTAAAGTCCATTCTTGTAATAACTTGTCACATTACTCTTTTATAATGGACTACAGTTAACACGCAAACCCGTTGTGATGTTACAAAACCGTGGTCTTAAAATCATGTTTCAAAACTCTGATTTTTGGTAAACACACACTCTTTTCCTTCAGCAGATGAATGTGACAACAGCCTGCTAGTGTCATACTCTGCTCAGTGAAGGCAAAACAACCAAGTTAAGAAACAATAAGCAAAATGTAGTTTAGAGCAAAGGAGGATGTTACATTTGATTATTTTAGGCCAAGAAAAAACTAAACATGTTTCTTTGCCAAGAAATATCTTCTTCTAAATTCTGGGGTAAACAACTGTATTTAAATGAATTACAACAGTTATTTGTGCCTTGTTTTTTTTACCACCTGCCAAAAAATGTAGGAC
>NW_018127924.1:1431743-1436540 GCF_001952655.1 Monopterus albus
AGGAATGCTTGAAATTTGTGTATCCAAGTCTGGATCACACAAACAACCGTGTCTTCTTCTTGAGTCCCATCTCAGACTTTCCCTTATCACTGCTCCGGCCCGGCAGCGTGCACTGCTCCTCTGCTGTGACTAATCAGGGGTGGATAAAGATGCTCAGTGGGCAGATTAGTTCTAATATGAGTGAGTACTGAACTGACAGGTTTGATCCCTCTGTGTACAGAAGCAATCTGCACCAAGTGCAGCCACTTCCAGCTACTGTTAGGACTGCATATGTGGGCTGGTAAAGCACATACAAAATCCCTTTGAGGCATCCAAGAAAGAAAACTATTAGGATTTTGGCTCAAGCCACTATCCCCCTGTTAATACAGCTCTGATTTCAAGGGTGTTGTTTGCAAATTATTCAGACAGAAAAATCAGCGACTCCTGAATTTGCTTTTGCGTGGTATGGACAAGCTCTGCAGCACCAAGGATTTTGTTCTATTTTGGGCATTAAGGTTCACTTCCCATATTAGCTGGTCAGAACAAAGCAATTCATCTTGGATATTACATGGCCTCAAGCTGGTCTGCCACTGTCAGAACAAGCTTCTGGAATAGAGATCTGCTGCTAATGTGTGTGAACAGCCTTGGCGATCCTCAATGGCTAGCAGATGTAGTTGCCAGCTGAGTCCATTAGTCAGTGAAGCTGAATTAGACTGCTGCTATCCTGCTTGCTCATTCATCTTGTTAATGGGGGAGAGCAGAGTGGGTTTGGTGATGCACAGGCTGTCGGCGTACTTGAGGACTGCAGAGATGGTTGGAGTTATATCTAGGAAGCAAGTAAGGGTGATAGGATAATGCAATGTGATTGATAAGGTGCACACCATCTGTCACTGTGCTTGCTGAAATGCATCAAGTTAAAGATGGTCTCTACTTGGAGAACACAATATTTACTTTACTCAGCAATGACAGCCATTACATTGTAAGGTTAGTGTCCAGCAGAGGTGGAAAGTAACTAAGTACATTTACTCAAGTACTGTATTTAAGTACAATTTTGGGTATCTGAATGTTCTACTACTTCATACTTTGACTTCACTACATCTCAAAGAAAGATATTGTACTTTTACTCTATATTTATTTGATAACTTTAGTTACTAGTTACTTTTCACAATGAGATTAAAACAAAAGACAGTATAATATCAATACTTTATTAATCCTTGGTGGGAAATTCACAAGCTACACAACAGTATGTAAAGTTATACGGATATAAGGTAGTTAAACATACTGTAGCTCCACCTTTACCAGCTGCAACATTAAATGTGATGTACACAATAATGCAGCAATTAAGTACTTTAACCTTTGGTACTTTAAGTATATTTTGATGCTAATATTTTTATGCTTTTACATAAGTAATATTTCAAATGTAGGACTTGTAACAAAGTATTTTTACACTGTGGTACACTAAACAATGAGTACTTCTTCCACCACTGTTGTCCGGTATAAATTAACAATGTCATGACAGCACAATCTAGATCTTCAAACAGTACAAGTGAAGGACAACATCAAACACCATGAACACTGTAGTAATAAAAAAATAGTAGTCAAAATAAAATCACTGTTGCAGAGGATGACATGTCGCTTCATTACAATACATGTAGGCAAGTTAAACCACAAACTGTGTCGCTCCTTAAACGTAAGTAATAAAACATTTTCTAAAAGCTACAATGTCTGGCTGTTTTAGGAAATTATTCAGCCTTATTGATGATGATGTTAAAACCATATATCATAAGCTAGAGTTTAATTCATTACGAATAGTGAATGCAGTAGGATAGGCATTAAAGGGATAAATGCATATAATGTTTAGCATCATAGAAAGTAGATTTCTCTTTTGAGATGCATATAGTTTCTCTGTGGTTTTTTGCAAAGATGCTGTTGCTGGAGTAAAATCGAAGCTGAGCTTGACATCTGTGAAAAGCTAAGCCGGGATCTAATGCCAAAGGCAGAAAATGTTTATCCAACTGAAAGCTTATTCTTGACCTACAGTGTCATTAAACAAAGTTATCTCAAGGTCCACTTTCCTGATCTTCCAAACACATCACAGAAGTAATGTGATGGCTATGTCAACCCCATGGGAACTGAGCAAATCTTATCCACTGCTGAAGACCATGAGACGTGGTTGAAAGTACTGAAAAAAAGTTTGTAAATGAACCTCGAATTGTTGTAGTTGGTGTGTTTACCATTTGTACAAGGAGATAAACCTGTTAAATGCCACTGAGGTAATGCAGAATGTGTTTACACCTGCTTGCAGAAGAAAGAATGAGACCAAAAACAGATTCTTTTTCCACATAAACTGAGTGTTTTTACTGCGTTCCAGTAACAGAAACAGCCTTATTACACATTGCACACAACGAAGAAGAAGACATCCTCAATGTCAGTGAACAAAGTGATTCCAAGTGGCCTTTGAGTGGGGGAGGGGGAGCCAGTGGACTGGATGCAGCTCCCTCTTCTCAAGATGAACTTGAGAATGCAGGCATTAAAAGCACCCAGTTGATGCTTTTGTGGGTCAATACAACGCACACAATGGGTGTAGATGCGATCGACAAAACTGTGGGGGAAAGGGGGGGGATACACTGACACAAAATCACTGGACGGTAGAACGTGCAGCCTGTACAGAACTGTCAAGTTTGGACTTCACTTTAGAAGTTTACTGGCAATAGAGAATCTGTGCAAAAAACAAACAAAACTGGCCTCTTTTTCTACATCCATGGTGGCCCTTTTGCCTCCGCTGTCGGTCAGGTGATGTTCCAGTGATTCTATGCCAGTGTTGGCTCATGTTAAAAAGGTAAAGGTTGATCTACCAGGAGCTAAAAGTTTGCCCAACTCCTGGTCAGCTTGTGACTACTCATAACACCAGTTTTATCCTTTATGTCAACATGAAAAAAAACTTGTGTTATTTGTTGGAATATGATACTTTTGCAAGTCATACACATCCATTTAGATAAATGATTTTTTTTTTATGTCAGCATACAAGGTTAGCTGGGTGACTATATATGAAGACAACAACTACAACTTTCACAGCACTGGCATTGGTTAATTTTAATTACAGTACTCAAGCATTGTTAGATTAATAAAATAATGAAATAAAAAACAACCAAACAAAACACCCTCAAAAAAAATAAGTTACTGTATGCAAGTTGGTTTCCCCCATAAAATGCTTGTTATATTTCAATGGTATGACGTACATATTTGTTTTAACCATACCGAGACACATTTATCCAAAGGGAAAATTGTCTATCACTTTGGATTTCCCTTCATTTCATACAGTACCCATGCACGTATCTCGTTATTTTGAATTTTAGTTTTCTCTAATTTTTTGACAGAAATAATCAATAAAGGTGTTAAGATAGTGTTGTCTTCACATAGACTCAGGTAATGGTGTTTTAGTCCATTTCTCGGTGCACATCCATGTTGCAGGTTTTGCAGGATACAGTGGCCATTGTGGGGTGGGGGTGTGTAAATTGTGGTTGCAGACCTGAGTGGTGGTGCCTGAGTTAGTCTGTTTAATGTCCGTCCTCCCTCCCACATGGTTCATTGGTCTGAAAAGACAAATGAAACTGTGTTAGGGCAGATTTTGTCCAAGGACTCGAGCAATGTTGTTAATAGTGTTCCAGCTCTTTCAAAATAAGATATGTGATTTTTGTACTTAAAAAATAAATAAATATAAACTTACAAAGACAAAAAAATTACTGTGGCTCTGGCTCCAGACACTTAACAAGTCCTTGACCTCAGTCTGTTTCACACTAACTGATCAGCTGTGGCTCCTGTTCTGTGTTTTTTAATTTTTATTTTTTAATCAGGAGGGAAAGTGGATCGCAGCCAAAACAAAACCTGCTAATTTGTGGAAAACCTTTTTAAAAATATCAATAACCGCAATCATCTGAGGGTCAATGACCAAAAATGTGCTAACAGCAAAGTAGGGGTGAGTTAATGAGCTTTACAGACTAAGCCGGGAAAGAGCACAGCAAGAAATGAGTGATTAACTGCTCAGGTGAAAGTAATTGCTGCCATATTTGCTGCTCTCCTCCGACAGTGGTGCAAATTAAGCTGTTGTAATACCGTGGCTGTTTTTCATCTCTTTGCTCCCTTCCTGTTTCACTCTGAAGGAGGCATGGGGCTGCAAGAAAACAGCCCTGCCTAAACGTTTCTTCCCAGCACACACCTACTATAAAAACACTCCAGAAATGCTTAATAGTGACTTCCTCCTTGGTTTCTAAAAAACCTCATTACATTCCTATATTTATACTACATTCTGGGCTGTTGTTTGTCCTTCCCTCCTTCCTGTTTGTGGAGGACTAGGGATCGTGAGGAATGGAGAAGAGGTATGTGGAGAAAGCCCTCTTTCCTGTCATGACTAAGTCTCGGTGATAGCCATCATGAAAGTATCAAGCACTGACAGGTGTGTGGTACATGTAGATATATATGCCAACTGTTGCTTTTCTATAGAAGAACAGTGTCAGAAATGTTGAGAACTGTCTGTAGGTGGGGAGGGGGCCAGCGGTGGGCTAGCCTGTAGCACTGTGGAATTGCAATAAGACAGACTGGCAAACAACACACATCTGCCTTCTCACTAGACAAGCATCTAACTACCCTGATTGGTACAACCTCCACCACACAGTGAGCATGGAGTGTCTGCCCAGTTTGGCGTGCTGTTGTACCTTGATGGGGCCATCCACTGGGTCCAGTCCCTGCTCCGACAGCTGTTTCAAGGCACTTAGAGCAGCCTGAGAAGAGAGAGGAACAACAGATGGTGATGTGAACAAG
>NW_018127924.1:1436586-1453063 GCF_001952655.1 Monopterus albus
ACCCTTCTGCTGCTTTTCAAATAACACTTACTCTGGGAAATCTGATGCCAGCAGGACACTTTCCCTTCACGTTCTGTTGTCTTTGGCTCCTCTCCTCTGACTGTTTATTTACTGGGTTAACATTTCACTCTATGTTTTGGCTGCTCTGTATTTTGGAGAATTGCAGTTTAATTTTCTGTCGCCCCAGCAGCAGCAGCAGCAGGTTGGAAATTCCTTTAAACCACAAACAGCCCAAAATGAGTAACTAACTGTAAGTGGGTTCACATTTTAACTGCTATTTGCATAATTTTATAATTATGATCAGTAGTTTAAAGGGGATGTTGGCCAGGAACAAAATGGCACTTCAGAATATTAAATTTTTAGTTGTTCTTTGTCATATTTCGTTCAAAATCACAATCAACCATGTTAAGCAATTTTATTAAAAACTACCCTATCTGTGTGTTCATAAAGTCACACTATGCATCTTAAATAATTCACTGGCCGCTGTGCCAAGCTTTGGCGACATAGGCCATGAAGCAATTTCCTTCCTGCTCCTCTCCCACGTGCCGGTGCCAGCAGCTCCACTCCTCCAGGAGGGTCTCGCCTGGTTACATATTATAAAGCTCCTTTCAGACATGCACTCCTTTCCATTAATCTGATGGCATCTGAACATGTTGGCTTCATGCCTGAATGAACACCCTGGTCACATAAGTCATGACAGCAATCTTACCAAGTCGGACCTGTTAACATTTACGTATTTCTGTCAGCACGGCACAAGTTTGAGTTGCATGCAGTCGCGATAACGGATAGGCACACACAAGACAAACTAAATCAATGTCCTTCTGTCCTTTATTCTTGTGGTGCTGATAAATCAGTTCTCCTTACAAGAATATTTGACTGGCATACATTTTTACTAATCCTCTCAGTTATATAGATAAAGCTGCTGCCATGTGAATAAGTCTATATCTGAGCTCATAAACGGAACCTTTTAAGCTTTAATCCTACTGCATGGTGTATGAAAGTATCTCTATGGAATGCAATATGCAGACAAGGATGTTCAAAGCTATTATCTGTATTTGAGCCCAACATCATTGTAGTTTAGCATCACATTATGAGAAACATGAAGCAGGAATCACAATTTATGACTGACAGGTGCAAAAGTTAAAATAGTTTTATCCATCAAATTGTGAAAAATAATCTGTGACACTTACAGGTACAAAAAACCCCCACTGCAACAACAATAATAGGACTGTTTGAAAAATTGATACTGTCAGGATATGAGGGCTTTCTCCAGAAACTCGGAAATCAACTGAAGCCCATCTAAGTCTGTAACTGACAATTTATAGTGCAATATCTTTTTTTCTCTGTAAAGACCTGGCAGACAGGGAGATTTACAGCATATACTTGGAGAGATTTAAGATGACAAGCCGGTAGAACATGACAGCTGAAGAAATGGTATCACAATTACATTGATAATAACCATAAATTATATCAGGGGACTCTTGATAAAGCTGTTGCTTTTCATGCTTATGCAGGACTATCATGTCATCTCACAAGGACTAGTATGTCTACACATGCTTAAGTGCAAAAAGTAACTGAGATAAGAGGGAAACCTATGGCAGTGTCACACCTGATAAACAACACAGACAAATCAAGCTCCTCTTTTCTCTGGTGACCAATAAACTGTAATTGCCAACTTCTCCATGATTACCCCTTGTTTGTAGTATTTATTCAATCAGTTTGGGACCTTTCTTTCCCTGAATAAATAGCCAGAGCCCATCTGTTGGAGGAGGGAGGTGTGACTGGAGATAAACAGCCATAAATCAGGCGTCTGACAGCGGCAGCACTGCTGATATACGGCAGGCAGGCATGAGGGCAGAGGCAGCCAATCCCCAAGCTCAGCAGCTCAGTGAAGGACACATAGCCTAAGACAAATACTGGGCCTATCTGTGGGAACGGCAGCCAGTGAAATCATTATTTTTCCAATGAGATAAATTTGCCATCATTAGAGGCAGCCGCTACACTGATGCATCAGCACTAGAAGAGTATGTTTAGTCTGAAGCCATGACATGCAAGGTGGAGGCATTCCATCTCCATCACCAAACAAAGGGTAAGAGGAGACAATGTGCAAAGATGATGCAGTGCATTGAATGGTAGAGGAAAGAAATGGCAGAGGCTGAAACCTAAGCTTTAAAATTGGAAAAAAGTTAATTGGCTCCTATGAAATTTACCACCTTGGTTGAAAAGAAGAACTTCATTTACAAGTGGTGTCTGGCTACATATGAAGGCAATACTGTTTACAACAGTTGTTAACGGCTACACTCAAAGGTGGAATGACAAGCTGGCTGTCATGCCACGAGACGCAAAATGTGGAGATTGTTCAAACATGGGGACAATAACACATTTTCAGACCCCATCTCCTAGAAGGCATTCATAGTGTAGCACTCCTTGTACACACACAAAAAAATAAGAGACTGGAAAAAGATTGTACCAGAGAGAGAAGCTAAACTCTTAATCTGTCACCTGGGCACAAATGGCCAATCACAGAATGAAGTGTGTGTGAATGCTGCATTGTAATTTCAATGCCAATTGCAGTGCAAACACCTGTTCTAAACAGATAGACAGCACTTTTTTAAAATCTTGGAATATTTTCTCCCCCTCGCTCTCTTGTGTGAAAACTGTGCCTCACTGTTTGTTTTTTTGTCAACCAATGTTGGATCAAACTGATGGATTTCTCTCTCCAATTGGATTTGTTTGACTGTATTTTATATTCTCACCAGTTCCTACAGAACCATGCCCACGGTGATGCAGCCAGTTGCTATGGGACAAGTACTGAAGTCAGCCTCATCACTCCCTCTTCACCTGTCCTCTTTCTTCACCCCAGATAACAAGCCAGCACTCACCATCAATCCAAGACTGGGAACCAGTCTGAAGCACTCCACAGCTATTTCACACAGGGTCTCATTCATCTATGTATCTAGCTGTCCATAGTTCAAAGGTTTGAACAAACAGCAGTCACATATGAGGCTGTCTGAGGAGGATCTGCGACTGTGGCTGAGCTCCTGATGTGGAGTGACAAGGGCGGCTCATTTTTCTGGGCCCGCTGTGCTAATAATGGCTTCCCTGACAGAGACTTCGCTTCCATCAGCAGCTTAGCCAAACAAAAACCAAGTCCCCCAGGAGTCTGCAGCATCGACTTGATGGATCTGATGGATTGTTAGATCACATTGACCCTGACAAATCAGACCCCTATGTCAGCTCTCACTGCCAGACCATTACCTTCTGGGGAAGCAATGAAGACATCTTGGAAAGTGGGAGGCTGAGGAGAAAAGTTGTAAAAACAGAAGAAGGGGAGGGGACAAGAGAAGGTAGAGCTGGAAAAGGAGCAGAAAAAAATAAGAAAATAAATGTTTGGTGGGAAAAGTATAAGTGAGAAAAGAGAAGATAAGCCTTCAATTCTTCAGTCTTTGCCACTTCACCCTCTGGCCCTTAGCGGCCATCAAAGACTCCAGGGAGGTCCTAATGAGGCAAAGACCACCAGCACATCATTCAGTTTCACAAACTTCTATCTCTCTCTCCTCCTTCTCTGAATCTTCAGAGTAGTAGAAGAAAGGGAAGCTTTCCCTAGTTTTGCCTGTTCTCTTGGATTTATCTGTCTAGATCCTCTCTCTGCTCTGCTGGAGGCCAGATGAAAGTACAGATGTCAGCTTAAGGTTTAACCCAGTGACCCACTCTCAAGAATAAATTGTGGTATTTCCTTCTTTATCAAGCAGATCCAGATTCCCAGGGCTTCCCCTGACTCGTACAGTCCAGCTGGACTAAATGGACCCTTCCCTAATCTTAAGTTCAGGCCAAGAGTATCAGTAGGAGCCTCCCATTTTTGCTTTGATCCTGCATCACTGTCCTGTGTTTGGACATCTACATCATTTAAGGGAACAAAAGGCAGGAGAGAGGAACGTTTGGTTTCTTCCTCAGACATTCTTCTTGTGGTCTTTGGCAAGTCCAGAAATCATCACTGAATAGCTCTACAGGTGCACTAAACAAAAATGAAACAAAAAGATAAAACTGTCAGTAGACAGTAGAAGTAGTAGACACTGTTGTTGGATGGACATGAGAATAGAAGTACCATCGGAGTGGAACACTGAATAAACAATGCAATGCGAGTGGAGCATTTACATCAACAACACTGATATACACAAACCAAAGAATTCCACAACTGCTTCCAGTTTGTTCTTAGAACTTGAGAAGATGCTGGGGTGCATGTACTGTAAGTCAAACAGCTCGCTTTTGTTTGCTCAATGGTACAATCACCATTCATCCTTTTAGTCTGCAATAACATGCTTGATGTCGCGTTTTAACAACACTAGAAAGAGTCCGATTAACATCAGGTGGCTGGTTCTGAGCTGCTGCAAGGAGGGGGAACTCATAACATGAAGGGGATACTGGATGGCTGCTGACAAAGATGATCTAAGGGACATCAACTAGACCAAACAATCACCAGAGTGGACTTCAAACGGTATTTCACAGGCAGGACCTGGGAAGTTGGAAAGATGAGTGCCCTGCTCTCAGAGAAGTTCTGAAGCTGGATATATTGTTGAGGTGAGGGCTTGTTCTGTGTTCAATAGGCCACATAAAGCCATGAGAATGCGCCCTCTTTTTTGCACTCACTCCCAAAGCGCACAGAAATATGAGATACTAGGGAAGAGAAAGTCCCAGCCTTCTTTTTGTCCTGTGTTAACCCTGTTGTCACTTCAATCCCATCACATCTTCCTCTGATGTCCATTAAATTAAATTCTTTTAAACATTATTTTTTGTCGATTTTTCTCTTCTCCTTTTTCCTCCTGCCATCTACTCGAGCTTCTTCTCATCTCTTGGCTTTCATTTCTTCTAAAACCCTTTCTTTTCCTTCTAACCACATCAAACCCTGGACAGAGATCACTGGAACATTCCTGGATATCTCGTGGAAACACCTGTGTGTGCAGGACTGCTGCCAGCGTATGTGTGTATTTGTTAATGCGGTGTGATATGTACATGGATTCTTGAGTAACAGAGAAAATACATTCAGATCTGCTCACCAAATCACTTCTTCACTCTCTCTCCAGATTTCACATCCTCTTACACATCAGAGGCATTGATAAAAGAGGCAGTGTGTGCTGGCAGTAGACTACTGTAGCCTGACATTAGGTTAAATCCTCTGAAGTAGCACATCATAGGTACCGCTTCAAGTCTTATGCAACAGTATAGTAACTGTGAATGCTGTACAGCTGAATAAACTTCCCTATGAGGGGATCTATTTGATTTCTACATACTTCCCATGTGTGCAAGCTGCCACAGTATAATGATCAGAATTCCTACACTGGATAGTGTTTGTATTCCTTTGTCTTTTGTCTCCCAGGCCTGTGAAGAGCACTGAAGGCTGTCTAAGCTAAGCTCGTGGGTATATGCTATGGGGCTCCCCAGGGGGGCAAGCCTTCGCTGACATGGGAAGCCATAAATAAGGGCCTGGGGTGCAGTGCCATGTCATGTGTCATTTGGGTTGAAGAGGCCTGCTTTATTCCCTCCCATCACCGAGCTGCTGAGCATGGCACCTCCTAGGGCGTAATCCAAAACATATGGGCAGAAGCACCTCAGCATACCATACTCCTGCCTTGTCAGCAAAGCATCTCTGAGGAAAAGCAGATACAGTCAAAGACAGCGTCTATGATAATGCTGTGCCACAGTCAAACGTTTTCATGGGATAGCAACCACATCAATTAGCTTTATTTATTTATTTTTTATGTGAGAAAATCACATCATAATTGTAGGACAACAAATAAAATGGTAATGATAACATCTCATTATATGCCTAACTGTAACCTTTTGTAAAAGCATGTATAAACAGCTGTACCTATTTATGATTTCCATGTTAAAACAGCCAATAAACATTTTATAACTGACAATACATAAATATAATAAAATGTATTCCAATATCATGACATTATAACCAAAGAAAGGAGGAAGTTAAAGTAAAGTGTTACCATTCTGATATTCTTAAACAATGAAATCAGCGAGCTGTACTGTTGTGTGGCTGTATCTGTGTTATGCCGTGCTTGGCCTTTAAAGTTTAGTGCTGATTCACTCTTGACCCACCCTGGCAAGATGACAAACTCTGACCAAAAAGAGAAACTGTGACACTTTCCCTTTTCATCAGAAATTGAGACAAAAAGGAACTTGCCACCCACAGATTACACAGAGGGAACCTCAATATTTCTAACTTGTGACACACTAACATAACCACTGACTAAACTAAACTGTTTCCCAAAAAGCCTTGGGAAACCCTTGAATAGACATGGCCAAACACCCCCAGCACATACAGGCATACCCTGGATAATGAGACACAGTCTGGGAGGACAGTTCTTTTATGACTCATCCAAGAAACAGTGACTATATCATTTACAATTTGTGCTTCACTGGTATAGATGACAAAAAAAAAATAATGCTGCTTCATCAACTGTGTGCGTACTCATCAGTAAGGACTGAAGAAGTCATAGAGATCATCTAATATCACACTGAATCAGGCCACCCTTCTGGCCGTCCTGTATGAGTAATGTTTCCGTCAGATATTCCTACTGAGTCCACAGCAGTGTTACAGCACCTTATTTTCACCTGCAGAGATCAACCTTCTATGCCACAGGGAGAAGCTTCTATAACAATCTGACTCAAATTGCCTTGGTATGAAAAGCTGTGGGAAGAAAAGCCAGCCTTCAAGCACTTGGTCTCTTATCAGTGAAGAGATAGTGATCAGTCCTCAGGGGCGTCCTATTTCTCCCTTTTCTGCTCTTCTTTGCTTCCTAATTTCCATTTCTTTTGTCAGAGATTGACCACATGATCCTTTTACCTGCCCTTTTCCAGGCAAATTTCATTGTCCCGATTACAAAATGATAAACTCATGCTTTGCTCAGCGATGAACTACGCAGCATACTTAAACTGGTTTATGTACTGTACAAACAGCGGTTGTGTGATGATGCACGTGTGATGGCTGTGGTTATTTCCGTGCTCCTGCACAACCTGAAGAAAAGACCTTTTCTGTCTGCAGCATGGAAGCATGTGCATTCATCTTTCTATCCAATAATCTGCATGCATTTACTTTTCAAATGATGAGACTGTGGATATGAAACTACATGTGCCAAAAAAACCAAGGTTGGAAACCTACTTGAAACATTGTACAGTGATGAGAAAGCAAAATTTAAACTCAGGCTGGCTGCAGCCCGGAGAGAAAGTATTGGCTTTGACATTTCTATAACAAACAACAACAACAACAAAAAAAAAAAGCCAAAGCCTGCTACTCTTTCTGGAGAGAAATAAAGCAAAACACATTGTTAGCTCTTGATTATCCCATCCCTACACAGCACATTCCAATAAAGCATGTGTGGATGTTTGCATGCAAGCAAAGCAAGAAAAGACATCATGTAGTCATGATGGACAACAGAAGTAACCACTTCATTTTAGATTTACAGGAGAGACTTACAGGTGTGGAAAGGCAAAAAAGAGGAACTTGTGAATGGAGTATAGTAAAGAGTTAAGATACTAAAGGGTGAGGGGAGAGGGGCTAAGTGTCTTACTGTGACAGGCTCCAGCTGCATGCAATAATCCCCTTCTCTCCATCGTGAGGCCTTTATATTTTCTTTTCAGAGACAGCAGTGTGTATGATAGAGGGGCTGTCTGGTGGAAAAGGACATTCGGTAACAAGAGAGGATGGCGGTCAAATGGTCTCTTGTAGCTCCCAAAGCTCCTTTCTGACTTTTAATCAACTCATACTGTACATACAAAGGACATACCAGTATTGCGGTGTTTGATAATTTGCTGTACATCCATACTTATGAGATACGGAATAATGTTTTGTCTTCCACTCAAATCCCAAGAAATACAGAATGGGCCTGCAACTCGATGTATATTAGTGGTTGATTGAAACCCATCATGCCTTTGGGAGCTGCTGAAGTGTTATGGAAACCCTATTATGTTCCTATGGCAACTAGCAGTGTGTACTACAGAGGCAGGCTATGCATAAAGCTTGTTTACAGAAAACAATAAATTCCACTATGCTTATATCAATAGGCAGGTCTTGCTGGGTAAGTCCCTCAGACTGTGTTTTTCTGACAGGTCCAGGAATCTCACTAAAAAGCCAAATAATGAATGCAATCAGGGAAAAAACAAAAACAAACAACAATGATAATGCCCACTGAAAACATGTATTTTTTTAAATGCTACCATACCATTATTGAGTTGGTTTAAAGCTAGCAAGGCCTGTCGACAAACACAAAGAACCAGTCCCACAACAGGAACAAAGCCATGTTAGGGATTCAGTCTTCAAACACTGACATGAGCCAAGGCCAGGCAGAGTGGCTGTCATGTTGAGCAAGCACAGACTGACACAAGCATGGCAGATAGAAGCAGGATGACATGATCTCTGATGCTGGGTAGCCGTTTAATATGAAGTGTCTCTAAAATATATTGGACAAGGGTAGAAATAACATCTAATGCAGAGGTAGCCAATCCCGGTCCTTGAGGGCCGCTGCCCTGCTTGTTTTCCAACTCTTCCTGCCCTACCCACTTCTGATTACTTGGATCAGGTGTGTTCAGTGAATCAGAAGCTGGAAGATACCACTTCACTCTGTCACAGCAATGTCAACCCATTCCATTCTTGAAAGCAAACACTTCAGTGCGACAGTTTTCTTTCAGTAGCAGAGTAGAGAAGCTATAATACTGGTTTTTATGAGCCACATTACATTTTTACAGCATATCAAGCAGACAATAAACACCAGGAAGGTGCTGAGCTTAACATGTGATTAAGACACAGATAACTAGATTGCACACAGTAAAACTGTAAAACAGACTGAGCGAGGGATCAGGTACAACTAGTGGACGTTTAAGTCAGGACACCACAGGCCACTGACAAATGATTGAGGTAGGGTTTCTCATTTCTGCTGCTTTCTCTGCTGTGAAAATGTACAGAGCAAACTTTTCTAAGAGCTAAAGAAGAAAAAACCCTAACACCAACCCCCCATGTCTACAATCCATTCATCCCTCCATTCTTCTCTTACTATGCAGTGGTTGGTCCCATGAAGCAGGGGTCAGGGTACTAATGGAGGACCTCATGGCCTTGTGTGCCTATGGAAACAACACCCCCACTCCCTGCTCTAATATAAATCAACTAGGTTTCATTTAAAGTGGCAGAGTCCTCTGATGTCCCAGCCATGTCTCATTTCAAAGTCCTTCTGAAGGCTCACACGGTTCCACGTTTACTCACTAGACACAAGGGAGTTGGGGGTGGGGTGACTGTGAGACTCACTGAGTTTGGGTTAAGAGAGAAGGAGAGGGAAACAGAAATACAGAAGATGTCCTAAAGCAAACGTGGGCCTCTAAAACAACTGTTTAGTTAGTAACTATGTTGCATTACACATTTCATTTGAAAGCATGTACAGTGGAACCTTGGATTGCGAGTAACCTGGTCTGCGAGTGCTTTGCAAGACGAGCAAAAATTGTGATTCGATAAACGAGTGAGGTCTTGCAATACAAGTAGTACGTACGCTTTGTCTGCTGAGCGTCACGTCACAACTGAGCCAATGGTTCTCACGCGTCACTCGTATAGTCAACATCTGTACTGCAACAATGGCCCCTCACGCCAGCCATGATTCTTTTTAAAGGTAAAAACAAGAGGAATTACAGTGGGAAACTGTGGATGAGTAAGGGATTACAGAATGCCTGTAAAAAGAAGAATGCGTTATATAAAGAATTTATAAAGGACAGATCCAAGAAGGCGGAAGAAAAATATAAGTTATATAAGAACAAATTAACTGCGTTATTGAGGATATGTAAGAAACAATAATACTCTATAGTATTAGAGGATAATAAAAATAACATGAAAGGTACTTGGAATATATTAAATAAATTGATTAGAAACAGTACCAGCAGGAGTAACTACCCTCCATATTTTATGATACACCGGTCAACAGATTTGAGGATGTAGTTGAGAAGTTTAATAGGTTCTTTGTGAATGTGGGTCCTGGCTTAGCAAGTACCATTTGTACAGACGTCAATATAAATAACAATACAATTGAAAGGAATATGTGTTCTATGTTTCTGAAGCCAATTGTTGAAAAGGAAATTATAGATATAGTGAACAAATGTGGTAATAAATCATCCAGTGATAGTGATGGTATCAGTATGACAATGGTTAAATGGGCAATTGAGGGGATATGCAAACCATTAACCCATATTTTTAACATGTCATTGAGAGACCGGTTTAATACCCAACATGCAATACATCAGCGTGACACCAGAGAGCACTAGAGTCCAGTGACAGACAGAGGTTTAACAGACTACTGTGTTGCACTAAGGGAACAGTAAAGTGTGTGTGCAAAGTCTTTTTAGTCTGTTCAGTTGGCAGCAACTAGCCTCATTCAATAACTTTAGCCCTTCTGGAAAACATTGATGGAAAACATTAACCCTCATTTTTGTTTTATCTTTGGGGGCTGGATGTTGTTGTGCCACACTAAACTAAACAAAGTTATATAAAAAACACATATTCACTCCAACATAATGTTTCTGAGTCTGGAATTAATCAACAGAAAATGGGAAAAGCAATACTTACAATTTTTTTCCTGTGCTTGGAGCAGTCTTTGTACACAAATACAACTGCTGTTTTGAACACTAAAGGAGAGATAAAGTGGGAAATGAAAGAAACCATTAGGAGGGTCTGCATTAATTTATCACATATTTATAAAAAACATTCTACTGCCCAATTTATTACACTGACAATTTGATGCACTGGATGCTTTTAGTAACAGCTTTCAAGGAAAAATAGCCTTGAATAACATCACATGTACAAAGCAACCATGTCCTCTCGCTATCATCTAGCCAGCGAAAGCCCCATGGAAATGTTGTTTATTGTTGTGTTTGTTGTGTCTTGTTGCTTTTCTTTTCTTTTCTCTTTCCTCTATCCACTCACTCCAACCAGTCAAGGCACAAGGACGTCCACCAAGAGCTGGGGTCTGTCCGAGGTTTCTTCTCCCCTTCTCAGGGGGGATTTGTTGGCTTTTTCCTCTATAGTATTAATAATAGTATATATTACAAAAAAAGAGCGATAAGAATTGTGCATAAGATGGGGTATAGGGATCACACAAAGGTAGCTTTCATACAGTATAAATTGTTAAAATTTTTTGATTTAGTGGGATATAAGACTGCAGTGTTTATGTATAAAGCCAGGAACAATTTATTACCTGGTGGAATTCAAAAACTATTTAATGAAAGGGAAGGGGGATATAATTTAAGGGGTCAGTTAAATTTAAAAATTCATGCTATACATACAACCAAAAGAAGATTTTGTATTTCCATAAGTGGGGTAAAATGTTAACACTTTGTAATAATAACTTCTAATTACATGGAACATTGTGGGTGTGGTGTATGAATGTTAACACTTTGTAATAATTCTTTAGTATATTACTTGTGTGGTGTAGAAGTGAATCATTTACTGCTTGCAAACCAATGATGGTAAGATGATGTCAGGGGGGTAGGACTGGATAAGTCTGACTTCTTCCTACTCCATTCAAGCATGTACTAGGTATAAGCAAATTGATATTGGATTATGTGTAAAATTATGTGTGTTGTCATATCAACTGTTTTACATGCTTGAAAGAATAAATCAAATCAAATCAAAGTGCATTAGTACCTTGTCATAGTTAGCATAATATTTATCTCAAAACACAACTTCACTACAAACAGCTGTGGTCTAATTATCCCAGGAAATGAAAAATAATCCAAACAGTAAACACACTGGGCTGGAGAAAAATGTCAGCAGCAAAAGTCTGTAGTCACCAAAATAATATTCTGTGGTGTTTGTAAATGGTAAATAAGTTGTATGTTTCTCTTACCTTCACAGAGTTGAATGAAAACTAGGACGCATGCCGAGCTTGTCTTCATGGCTTTTTTTGGTTATAAAAGCAGTAAAAAAAAACACCAAACCTAGGTCATAATACACTGGTGTTCTTTCGTTCAGGCGTGTGTGAGGCTTTATGGACACCCTCGCTGCATTTATTGTTCTTCCCCTCAAAGCAGGAAGAAGGCTTCAAAGCTCCAACTGCCACTACACACTGTGCACGGCCGCTCCTGTGCACACCCAGGTTGTCTAACTGAAATTTTCAATACTTCTCAGTCAGGATGTCAAGCAGACTTCAAAGCCTTCAGTCACTGGAGGCACACATGTAACATATAAACACAACAAGAATCAAAATCTCCTTAAAGGACTTTCCCCAGTATCTGTACATAATATAAATGGTGTTCCAGCACTAGAACATTTGAATTTCATTTTGTACTGAGGGATTTGTTGCATTAGGTTGTGATGGCATTGTTTAGTAAGAAAGGAACATATAAGAGTATGTACCACTTTCATTCTGTCACCGGATATAGCCTGTGTCTGGTGGGTATAAGGTCAGAGACAGGAGGACGATGAGCGGAAGCAGAGGTGTTGGTGGCAGTAATTATTCAGCGGCTTTACATAAACCACAGCAGCTGCTTTCCAGTGGATACGGAGGTGGCACATGTATGTAGATATAAATGCAATGACTTTACTTTACAGCTCTTTATAGACGAGGCAATACAAAGACATAACATTATCATGGAAAATACTGTATATCTGATACAATTCACAACACAGTTTTTAGAAAACAATATAAAATCATGATTTTTTAAATGAAGACAGACTGAAACACAGGCACGTTTACTTTTCACCTGCAAGTCAAACTCGAACAGGCTCAATGATTAATTACATGGAACATTGTGGGTGTGGTGTATGAATGTTAACACTATGTAATAATTTTTTAGTATAATACTTGTGTGGGTAGAAGTGAATCATTTACTGCTTGCAAACCAATGATGGTAAGATGATGTCATGGGGTAGGACTGGATAAGTCTGACTTCTTCCTACTCCATTCAAGCATGTACTAGGTATAAGCAAATTGATATTGGATTATGTGTAAAATTATGTGTGTTGTCATATCAACTGTTTTACATGCTTGAAAGAATAAATCAAATCAAATCAAAGTGCAGGTTAATTTGTTTTATTTTTACTTTATACATTATTTTGTTTTACTGTAATCATTTTTATATGGATAAGTGGGCGTGGAACGAATCATCTGAGTTTCCATTATTTCTTATGGGTACACCGCACACTGAGGCTAGTATGAAACAAAGTCCTACCGCTTTGATATATGAGTGCTGGATTATGAGCACATTGCCCGAATGAATTATACTCGCAATCCAAGGTTTCACTGTACAATAAATCATATAATTTTGCAAAGTTATTAGAGTATTACTCTAACACAGTGTATATATGTGCATGTGGACATTTATGAAGTCAAAAATGTCACTTTGTACATGTAAAGTAACTAATATACGATTTCACCCCCTTCAAGGTAAACTGAGGAGTGTGTGTTCTATACAAGCAGTGTTTTCTCTATATACTCTGCATTATGAGCACCGCTGCTGAAATATCATGTTCTCAACAAAATGTATCCACCACAACTTGTGCTTTCTACACCGCACACTGAGGCTAGTATGAAACAAAGTCCTACCACACACCCACAAACCAATGCATGCACACAGTGACATCACTGCCCAGCAGTCCAGTATAGGCGTTTTTGTGTGTATGGCAGCTGGCTAACTCACTTGGGAAAAGTGGCACGTGGTGACAAAGTAAACCTGCCTACGTCTCCTGAGGAAGTGTTTTTCTTAGTTAATTAGTATTTAGCTCAGCCTATTCTGTACACTGCCGTTACACGTGACCCTCTCCATTCACTTCTATGGGGGACGGCACAGTCACAGCAGCCGGCACCAACACCACAGGGGGCTCCAGCAAAATGACACAACCCCGTGTGGCAAAAAAGTTGGACCTGGTTCAACTTTCACTGCACCGGATGGTGACATCATTTAGCAAAGGTGCTGCACTGACCAATCACATACAGGGGATGATCGGGATGTGGACGCTCAAGGGATTAAATTGAATAAACACAGGCTTATTATGTCAGCACATCATTAATGCCTAAATGACTCCAGAGTGGTCTCATCTTGTCATGTCTCCAGGATACTTTCACTGGTGTCTTCATTATAAATCAAAGTTCTCCTTCACCATTGGATGTTACTATTCTTCCAGTTTTGCACCAGTTGCATGATAAAACGTCATCAACTCACTCACTACTTCTGTGCAACTACTCCAGACTTTACTCTGCTCTATTCTCATGTGGGCTCACTGCAGCTCTCTCAGATATTACGCCGACTTTATACTAGGGAGCTGGCAGACTAAACTCTGCTTTATGCTCAAAAATTTGCGTTCTCACACACACAACTTCTCTGGGTAATGTCTAGAAAATTACAGGGTTCCAGTGCCTGTCTGAAAAGAACTTTAGATAAAGATCTGACCACATTTTAAAGCATGTTTATACATCAATGGCTGTGATTCCAAAGGGTTCAGCTACCTTTTCTCACCACTGTAACTCTTTGCAACATGACATTTTGTTTTACATCTTGTTATTCCTTTAAAAAGATCTAACTGTGCACCTGAAAAGTATGGTATAATCTGTTATATACATATTTAGAATAAATGCTTACTAAATGATTGCAAACCTCTAAGCCTGTGATACCTGAGAGTCAGATTCAACAGGAGAGAACATGTCCACCTGTTTGAGCTGAGCTCCCTTAAAACATGCGATGAATCTCCAGTTTCATTTGCCACTGTGATTTCTCCCTTTTACATGTAGATAGTGACAGTGTGGTTTTCTTAATTGTTCCTTATCTCCTTTAAATGCAAAAGGTTGGGCTAAATTAGCATGTGAAACAGAACACATGCTGGCAAGTGTGATTATTTACAGAGGAGAGGAGATTTGGAAGATCATGAAGATACTGCTACAAAGCAGGCGCGCACACACACACACACACACACACACACACACACACACACAGGGTGTTTATGTTAACTACAGGAGTGTGTGACACCTTAGTCGTAACTGGTGTTAACCCCCGATGTGGCTGTTGTTTTGAGTGTTTCAAAATGTCTGGTGTTTGAGGCCTGAGAATGTGTTAACATCCAGATGAGAGGAAGGTGGCTGTGATGGGGGAGGGGAGGGGGCTCAGACAGACAGAAAAACATTCCCCTGTCGCTATGCTCATCTCTATAACTCATGAAGCTGTCAGAGCACCGATCCTAACATGGGACATTAGCAGCTACTCCAACCACTGAAAGTGTTGTTACCTGTTTCTGAGCAGTAAGAGCTACTTTCACACAGGCATTTTCCATACATTAAAACAATACTGGAGGTTGCACCGACTGTTTACTTTCATGTACCAATGGGGCAATGAAATACCATCTAGGAAGTCCATTTGGAGGTAAAGGATTTGTGTGTTCAAAGCGTATTAGATGCCAAAACACAGCACCATGATTTGCAATACTCACAAACGGGACTGTACAACTCTAGAAAGTTACTCTGGTGGCGTGAGTTTTCTCTTTGGTCATGACAATATCAAGATTAACAACAGAAATATGGCATTCATGTTACAATGTAACCAGAAATATGTGCTCCAGTGTACGCGACTGGCCAATGTAGTATCTTACTGAATGACGTCATGTTGCAATGCTGAAAGTTTAAGTATTGGCAGAGCATCTTTTTTTCCAGTCCCCGGTGAATAATCCCCCATTGAAATGAATAAGAAGGGCTGTGTTTCTTCATTCAAAGAGAAAGTCTGCGTGAATGAGGACTGAGGGTCATTTAGGCCCCAATTCATGACTACCTTGCCAGAATGGCTAGTCTTTTCACCTCCTGGTTTAGTTAGGGTTAAATACATCGCTTCTATAATTATGTATCAGGAAGGGGGAGACTCGTCTTAACAGGTATGGACCTGTCAGTGAAATCTGAGTGATAGCCTGTAACTTGATTTGATTTGATTTGATTTATTCTTTCAAGCATGTAAAGACAGTTGATTTGACAACACACATAATTTTACACATATCCAACAAATGCTAATCCAATATCAATTTGCTTATACCTAGTACATGCTTGAATGGAGTAGGAAGAAGTCAGACTTATCCAGTCCTACCCCATGACATCATCTTACCATCATTGGTTTGCAAGCAGTAAATGATTCACTTCTACACACACACATATTATACTAAAAAAAGAATATAACAGTGTTAACATTCTTACATCACACAAGTGATATACTAAAGAATGGTTACAAAATATACACCACACCCACAATAGTCCATGTAGTTAATCATTGAGCCTGTTCTTGCATATATCTTCCTTTGACCTCATGATTCTCATTTGCTCTGACATGCACTGTGAGCTGTAGGGTCTTATATAGACAGGTGTGTGGCTTTCCTAATCACGTCCAATCAGTATAATCAAACACAGCTGGACTCAAATGAAGGTGTAGAACCATCTCAGGGATGATCAGAAGAAATGGACAGCAC
>NW_018127924.1:1453835-1466201 GCF_001952655.1 Monopterus albus
AGATGTCGATCGGTTCGACCTAAAACCATATTGGCAATCAGAGAGGATTTTATGTCTATCAATAAATGTGTCTAATCTGTTATTAAAGAGTTTTTCCAAGATTTTTGAAAATTGTGACAGACTTCATAGACATTCCATATTCATATTGTGCATGATGGAGATTAAAAACAACTTTCAAAAACAAATTGCATCTAAGCATCTGGGAGATCTGATTTCACTGAGTCAGGAAAGTAACAGTAGAGTATAATTTCCACCAAACAATACAGCCCATTGTGCAGACTGTATGTGTGTGTGCGTGTGTGTGTCTATGTAGATGTTTGGTAATTTTTTTTTCTTCTTGCCTGCAAGGTAAACATCTGTAATTATTGTCAGTGTATGATTTGCTGTTTGAGTGCTCTATGATGATTAATTCTCAGAAGTTTCAACCACAAGATGTGTGTCACGTATCAAGTTAAATGGCTTTACAAAATCCAGAGCTTTTCGTTGCAGAGTTTCACAATCCAAGTTCAATGCACTGTGCAACTCTCTGTGTTTGTGCTGGGTTGTGGTTTATCTAAGATGTTGGTCCTGGGAGCAAAAGATCAGGACATAGGACAGTTTTATAGACATTGCAGGGGTAGTCTTTTTATATATTTTTATGTTCTGTGGTGGGTTACGCTCATATCTCACACACTGTCACTGGGAGATGGAAAAATATTAAACAAGACCCTTATCTTGGGGACCTTTTCAGTGAAGCAAACTATTACTCAGTATCAAGTGACATTAAGTTAATGAGCCAAAGACACTTCAAAGAGTGACAGGTAGCAAATTAGCAGGCTGGCTTGCTTATGCCTCTCACAGGCATGATGAGTGAAGAGAGGTGTGATTGGTTTAAAGACCTTCATCCATTCCAAATTTTTGTGTGTGGGAAATCACACACAGGACCTAACAGTACCGAAAGCTGCAAGGCCACTGCCAAACATCTCGCTACTCTTGTCACAAAGGTGATAATGACTCTAACGCCTTTAACCAAAGGTGTTAGACAGGTCATTGTGAAGAATGTATGTGTGTTTGTCTATATCAACAAAAGCACAATTGACTTTAAACAATCACAAGCCCATTTTACACCTTTAACCTTTTGTTCAATGCGGCTTTTTTGATTACACTGAACTTATAAAACTGGAAACTGCTGCTCCTGTGTTCCATTTACACGGCGCTGAATTGTGGTACTTGAGGAGTGATGCCAATCATGACATCCGTGTACTTGGTGGCCAATTTGAAAATGAAACAAACAGGGTGTTATCTGATTTTATTTGATATATTTCAAAATGGTATAATCAGGAATTACAGTAGCCTACAACATGCATCCAATTTCAGGCCTGTGTGTCTGTTCAAGGGGAGACATACGCACGAGGTGCACAGCAGAACAGGTGCATTTTGGCTGTATTCACACAAATACAGAAGCTTCCTTAATCATCTTCTATAAATGTTTTGGTTCAAGACTGCTGATGCAAAGAGGTACTCCAAGCATTAGTTAGCAGGGTTCCTGCAGGTCTAGAGAGTAAAACTGCATAACATCTATCTGTTCATTCACGTGAGAGGTACTGCACAAATCCCGTCTACTTAAACATGGCTTGAATCATATGCACACAAGTTGTAACCCCTGTGAAAACATGTCAGCAGAGGAGGTACTGTATATACTTAATTCATACTGCTCATGTAAAATGCCATAAGATCAGCTGCTTTGTTACATGATGTTAAAAGGTCAGTTCATCAAATCACAAATATACTGTATATATATATACTAGGTTTCTCACTCTTTTGACACCGATTGAACACCTAACTTTAAAAGTTTTCATTTAAGTCAGGCCCAGAACAACTCAGGCATCCATGTGTGTGTTCAATTTCACACTATGTCAGCTCTTAACAGACATGCTAATGTTCCAAGGGGTCACTTTGAGCTATCAACACGTCTCCTAATGGGCAAGTTCATGTTTATTCTCTCTCCACTGGTCGCTGCTTCCTCTGTCACCTCAATGTCCCATTTTCTCATTCCCTGTCCTCATCAGTCTCATGTATCCTCACTCAATCAATTTCACTCCAGCTTCTCTTCTCCAGTACCTCCCACCCATGCTGCTTCTCAAAACTGCTCCCTCCTCCATCATCCTTTCACTGCCCCTCTCCTCTCATGCCACACTCTAATCTCCTGGTCTGAAAGGTGTTTCCTGAGGAGGGTATGTGGGAAGACAGGAGGGAGTGATGGATCACTCCGTGGATGCTTCACTTTGTCCTCTCTCCAGGACTCGAACGGGGTGGGGTAAGAGGAGGGGGTCTAGCAGGGTCAGGTAGGCCTGACAGTGGGAGTGCTGGGTGATGTAGAGCTGAGGAAGGAGGCAAAGATGAGCTCCTTCGAAAGGTGGTGTTGAGGGGGAGCAGGAGAGGACTTTGTGACTGATCCCCCTCTGGTTCTTTATGAGGTGGGCTAGTTAAAGTAAAGAATCAGAGCTGTGCAAACATGTGCCTCCTATTACAAACTCTGATCATTACATCATCTAATATATTCATTGAATTTCCCTTTATTTAATTTTGGACTATAGACCATAGTAGAAAATGTTTAAAAATGTAACCATTACTGCAAATCTAATAAAAATATCTCATCCAATAAATTTTAAACAAAGTCAAATAAACAAAACAAAGCAGAATAAAATAACCAGACTAATACACCACTCAGAATGTACCGGTCAACACTCATCAGCTGACCCTCCTTCACAAACCTCCTCTTGACCAGGGTGGGACACAGGTCAGATGCTGCCTAGCTCTGGTGAACTGGTGCTGCTACCAAAAACAGAAATTAATTAAATGATGCAGATATTCGAATGCTATTTAGCCAATGCACCAAAAAAGAAGGAGAGAAAGGACACATGCGCTGAATATACTGTATGTACTGATGTCTCCCATGAACCAAACACACCTTATGAATTATCCTCATAATTTTATAAAAGCTGAAGTCTATGAAGATACTTATTCTCAGTTTGATCTGGTTAAATGTCCTACCACATAGCTACACTCAATACTGTCACTCCAGTCAACATTCAATCTCACAGTAAATACTGACATTCAGTAAACAATGTTTACAAAATTGCATTTTGCTAACAATGTCTCCTTAATCCACAGAATGTCACAAAGTCCAAATTTATAGCATTATAGATTAGAAGGACCCCCACAAACACAGTCCACCACTCAGCTAAATACAATACGCTTAGCACTATAGGCTTCAAGTCATATTGACGATCTATCTCACTCAGCCCTGATAAGAGTACCTCCAACTGCATTCCCGCTGCCTTCGCTGCACCTCCAACAGCTAGGAGGCTATCTTTCCATTCAGTAATATTATATTTCTAAATTACATGCCAATGCTGTTTGTCTTTACACACTCAAAGCAAACAGCCTACAGCTACAGAAACATAAACCCTACAATTCTGACACTTTAGTTACATAACAATGATGACAGTAACATACTCCACTGAAGGAAGAATTAAAAGCCTGCTCTGTTACCTGTGTTTACCCGTTGTCTTGGTAAATTCAGTATAATGTTGATTTTCACAGCACTAACCCACTTGATACAGTCACATCAGTCATTACACTTTTCCCAAACTATGTTGACCTATGAATGCAACACAACACTTGCAGCCTTTCTTTCATAGGTAGGTGCTTAATGTGAAAAACTATCAGGACGTTTTGAGACGTATTAATGCCAAGTGGTATTGTAAAAAGAAATGACTAGAACTATTTAGAGCATGAAAACATTTCTGTAAAAACAAACAAAGCTCAGCAGTATAACATGACTATACTGATAAATTAGTAGTGCTATGGAAACACTGAATTTACTGTGGGAACGTTTGCAGTGTTTGTTTTTTAAAATGTAGCCTTTTTTGCATGAGAATTTATGGTATATAAGATTTTTTAAATTATTTTTATCATTTACATTCATTCATCTGTTCTTGTATGTTGGTGATTATTTATTTTGAAAAAGTTGAAAATTTGGTAAAGGAGGGTTTCAAACCTAGAAATATCTGCTCAACATTCATTCAAAACTCTCAGGCTATTGTCAGTGCATATTAGGACACACTCCACTATTTTCTTCACATATAGTGATTTGGTTACACAACTGGCACATAAAGAGAGGACAGATAAGCATGGACGAGGCTGTCCAACAGCTGCCTGTCTGGTTGGGTAACACTCCAATGGACCCCCTGAGAAGAGCTCAGTCTGGGGTAACGTCTGCCCTCCAGTTGGGCAGGAAGACTTCAAACACAAGGCCTGCATAACCTCCACCCCTCTCCTGCCGTTTTCCTGAGCTCCGTGGGGGGATCTCTGAAGACCATCCCAGCAGTCAACAGTCCCAACTATCCTCTTGCTGCCGCTACACTCTCCTATAGTCATTCTTTCTTCCCCCACTTATACCCATCTTCAACACATTCAAAGCCAAATAAATAAACAAATGCAGTTGCCCTGAATATCAATGCCCTACACCATGTTCTTCATGCCTGGGTCAACATCACAAATCAGGTGACAGCAAAATCCACATACCTAAGACAAGGTCACATACCCGATTCTTTATGGCAGACATGTCCAAGGTTTTGTTTCTGTAGTGAGGACGGGGTAACTGGTTATCTGTGTGTGCATGTGAGTCTGGCATAAGATAACAGAAACAGTCAAGGGTGCAAACGGATGAACAAATGGTGTTTTGGCAAGGCCCTGTGCAAAGCCTTTTTTAGACATAGTATTATTTCAGTACATAAAGTCTGTTCATAGCTAGGCAAGAGAGAACTTTGCTTAACATCTAAATGCCAACATAACATTTTCAGGAACATCAGAGACCCTGGTCCAATTCACAGGAAATACATCAAACAAACAAACAAATAATCAACCCTCGTTACCTGAAAGCACATTTACAACACATTTTAATCCTGAAATGTGTCTATGTCATATCAAAACAACCAAATGTCAAGCAGCCACAACTGACAATCTGGAAGAGAGGGCTCAGGGAGTTGGGTTGGCACAGCTGAAGACATCACTGCACACAAAACAACCCCCACTAAACACGCAAAGACACACACACAAATACATACAGATGCACACAGTCACCCTGTCATCTTCGATTGTGAGCCACTCATGTTGGACCAGCAACACCTAACAAACAGTTCAATGGGCCTCGGCCTCCTGGTGTCTCACTGCCGCCAAAGAGATTGCCAGAGAGTTACTTCAGCTCTGCAGAACAAATACAGACATCAGCCTTTCTAAAAAGCAGGAGAAATGTCTAAACATATCCCAGTGATATGGCCTGTAATTTGGCCCTCTACCAGACAGATACTGTATCAACTGAATGTGTGAGTATTTAAGTTAGCAAAACCGATACAACCATGAAAGTGTTTGAGCAAACGGCAGGGCTGGAAGTTTGTGGCCATGAGGTAACTCATGGTTGGAAGACTGCTCTTCAAAAAAAGAGACTGGCTAAAATAAACTGCAGCTGATTATGGGAATTAAAAACATGACAGGTTTTACACATACACAGAGCAGGGTTACACACAGTGTTACAGTGCTTCTGTTCAGGCAAAAAAAAGCTGAAGTCCATGTACTGTAGTTTTTACTTCTAATCGATCTGGTTTTAAAATATGAACCAAACATGTTGTAGCCTAAGGATTCGAGGATTCAAGATTTTTATTTGCCATTTATGCATAAACAGACAGTCTAGGCATATAGGAATGCTTGTGCAGCTCTCCTTTGGAGTCAAACGCCAGAAAGAACACTTAGTCTTAAAATAAAAATGTTACATAAAGGCAACAAAGCATTAAAACTGCAATGCACAAAAATAGGGTAATAGTATTTCCCACAGTGAACTTCAAACATTGCACTTAGTAATTCACATGGTGGAGTTGGATATGTCATTACGCTTGGTGAGGTAGTGAGTGTTTACTGCACATGTCTAGTAAGGGGATGAAACTATGAACAAAAATCACTTAGAGTCAAAATGGAGGACATGCTGCCAAACAGGTCAGCTGGCCTAGCAGCCTGTGGGCTGATGTGTTTTGCAGACGGCACCAAGTAGATGGCATATAAGGTCACTCAGCTGTACATCTTTCACATATAACAGGCCCTCCAGGAATGTCTGTACAAGGCCAAGGATTACGGCAGCTAAGCACTGTGGTGTGCATTTATGTGTAAGTGCTTCTGTGTGTGTGTTTGCACTTGTTGATACAGAACAGATCGCCATAAAAAAATTACCCTGGCAGCACATCTGTTTGTGATCATTACCATTTACTGTCCAGCAGATGGCTACACTGACGATTTACTTTCAGATCACCAGCTTTATACCTTTAACAGGTAATTAGTTACCTTTCACTATGTATATCCTATCCATCCAAATTTTCCAATTTAAATGAACTAAAAAAAAAGGCTGATCACACAAAGTTCTTATAAAGAGAAATTGTTACTCTGTATTTACACATACTAACTGCTAGATGGAACTTTTGCACAGCTAAGAAAGCTAATGCAAGTTTGCTAACAGGTGATATACGTAGCTGAACTAACACTCAATCAAAATGCTGTTTAATAATTATGTAAAATACCAAAAATGACCAAACACTAGGCTAATAACTAAGATTGAATTATTATGGATTACTAAATTGGCATAATCACATATTTCCAACACATTCTAAACTTTGAAATGCATCTTAATGCATGTATAAATGAAATCATGTACAGTAATACTGAAGTTTACAAAGGCTTGGCAAGTTTAACATACTGCTTGGCTGATAAAACTGTGGTCTGAGGCCTTTTTCACATATAAATTAATCTAAATCTTACTTATCAAGTGCTGTCTGCAAATATAATTTCATCAGCCATTCGTCCATAGCTGCAGTCCATATCCTATGCGTCTTTCCTTTCTGGACACAGAGATGAGAGGAGAGGATTTCCTTTGCCTGCTGATCTTTATCATTTGCTGTAGTCTGCTCGACATAAACCTCCATGAGATAACACAGCAGGAAATTCCCAGAGATGTATAATGAAACAGAGTGGAGTCACCACATGTTACTATGTAAGCTCTTTGTGTATAGCAACAGCGACCAGCTCCAGGAAAGGTTTTATCACTTCTTAGTCAAAACATCTTCTGTTCAATCTCCTCTGATTTAAAATACTGTATCTAATGACACAGATAAAAGTGTGAGGTGACTGTCAAGGCCAACATGTAGCACTGGAAACAAGTGTCTCTTCTCCACTGAAGTTTTAACTAACATCTCAGAGAGATGACAGCTCGATCTGAATGTGTGCAACAGGATATATCAATATACAGGTAACTCTGAGGGTCCTATTAGTATGTCATCAATTTCTGCATCCTCACAGCAGCCGGCATCACAACCATGGTAAGGCTGACATGATACCTTCAGGTTGATTTTGTTCCATAACTGTTGGGAGTTCGTGGGCTGCCTAGGATGACCCCTTATTGTTAGGTGCTCTCTTTGTGGTCATGCTCCTCACTGTACCAATCAGCAGAAAAGAAAGGCCTTCATTAACAGTCGGTCATGCCCCAGTGCTCCTGGCAACAACAGGTCCAGACGACGCAGACCTGCTTGGTCTATACCGGCTTGGCTCTCAGTTAGCGGGGGCGGCACTAGCCCCTTGTAAGCTGCCCCATTCAGGGCCGGGCCAGCTCTTTATTAAAACTTTGAAGACTGCTGAACAAAGGGGCGCCCTGTGTTTAGATGATAAAACGTAAACAATTGGTTTTCTGCTTGGGCAACACAAGACAAAGAGCCACCTTCTGAATACAGAGAGTGGGCATGACAAAGTGAGTGAGAGAACTAGAGAGGGAGGGAGAAAGAATGAGGGATATGCCACAAGTTGTGATACTCCATTAGATTTCAGGATGGGGATCACTTTGATGGATTGGAAATCATGGTGAACCTGTGACTGTGTGTGGGAGGAACAAAAGCTGTCAAGGAGAAATGCACTGCATGATTATTATCATAGGTGGATCTGATGCCCTAGTGAGTAGTAATAAAGCAAAGGCTGCTATGTTATTTAGAGAATAGAGGAATGACAGCAGATCACTGTCTCCTCACAATATGCCCTGTACTGTACTGTCTATTAAACTGTATACACTATATGATTCACTTCACTGAACCAGGATGAGCAGATCCTAAAGAGTCCAGTTGGTACTAGCGCCCATTTTTCAGTTGTCACATACATCAGCATTAGTGGGTACAGTAAGTGTTTACTGTGAGTTTTGATGCATGTTTTACATTAATTTTTCTCAGCTCAGTTTGAGTTCAATGTGTTTTTATTTCATTATTACTCAAAACAAATCCAGGGTTGGTTTGACTTTACTAAAGAGTTGTGTACAATTTGCCAGGAAGGATCTGGTCTTGCTCACCAAGGCAAGTGCTAAGGTAATGTAGACTTACACTTCTGCAGATGAAGAGTAAAAACTTAATTATGATTAAATAAAACTGTACTGAAACATTTTCAGGCACTATAATTTAATATACAATAAAACTGACCACTGTAACACTGTTACTTGCAAACCTCCGCTGTTGAAATGGTCTCAAGATTGTTATGTGTGATGCTTGCAGCAGCCAAATTTCATTGGAGCTGTAAAAAATGTGTGCATCTTGGGTGTTTAAATCTGAAAACATCTTAAAAAGTGTTGCCAGGTTTGTGCAAAGGCAGACTGCTGCTATACCATGAGATTTTGAAATTGGTGCTGGTATGATCAGTTGATGCAAAGATCATTCAGTCGGAACTACAGATACCTGGTCATGGCTGGCTTGGAGGGTGCTCCCGGTGCCGTGGAAAGTCATGTGCACAGGGGAGAGGGTCAGGTAGGTCACAAAATCCTTGCCACTCTGTGCATCATTATACTGCACCTGGAAAACAATGGTAAATGAACCAAATGACAGAGTAAATACAGCAAAAGATAAACCAAAGCATAAAGTTTACAATAGGACACAATCTTGTGTTTTTGAAAGTTGCTGGCTTGAGGGTAAATTCTGCTTGTCTAATTGCTACCACAGAACATTTGTGGACAATTACCTCACACCATATAGCGATGGCAATCGATGGGAATTAATGTAAGGGTGTGTATGTTTGAATGAGAGGGGGCATCCAAGGGGATGGTGATGACATCACTGGTGACCCCTGATCATTGAGAGGTTAACTCTGCAGGCATTCCTAAATGCTGTGCAATCAGGGCTGTTATGACAGGATTCTCCTCTGGGACAGCCTGCCTCTGTGATCCAAGTGGTTTCAGTAATACTGCCTGCTTGTCTGCCCTACTTCTCACTGGCTCTCTCTCCTTGCACTTGTGTTTATTTGCATGCATATATGTCTGTGTGTTTGCCTGGCCTACTTAAGCTTAGGACAGATGCAGGCATCTTAATAAATGGCACAAACAACTCTAAAAACCTAAAGAAGAGAACTATCTAACTCATTTAGAGACAGAATGGAGAGAAGTAATGAGAAAGAACATTAGTGATTCAAATCTCCATTACACTTCACTGAACAAATGAAAAAGTAAGATAGGAGGTATGGAGGAATAGCTTTTAACAGGACAGAGCTTCTGGAAGTACATGCCTTAGAAAAGCTAGGCATTAAAAAGGGCTATTTCAAGGCTTTCTGAGCCATGATTACAGTAAGTACAATTTCTAACAATCAGAATCAGTTATATGAACTATTACCATTTTTTAACCACACTTCTTTCAAGTACAGTATTTCCCTTTGTGCATATGGACCTTCCTCACACAATGTGCTATCTTATCTCAGCTACAATTTGTTGGCCAAACATGCTGAGCTTGTGTGCATGCACTGATATACATGATCTGTGACTGAAAGTTTCCAGAGTGAGGTGTGTGTGTGTGTCTCTGCGAATGAGTTATGATCATATATGGAGAAGTGCATGCGCTCCAGTCAGCCAGACATAATGGAAGATATCCCATAAAGATCCTGTCAAATCATAACGTACACAAACAAAGGCTGATATGAACCTGTTCACACACAAAGATATGTTACATGTTACATACAATATACTGCCATGCATGTGCACACACGCACCTGCTGATGCGGAGAGGGGCCCATAATGATAAACTGTGGAATGCTATCTGTTATACGTTTGAATAATGAATGTAATAAAGTGAGCGGTGGAAAAAGCCTTCCCTGACAAGTTTATCTCTAACAAATTCTCCAGACTTCAACACCTAAGAAAAGACAGAAAGAGAGAGGAGGTGGACATTTTAGGGTTATGAATACGACTTTTAACAAGAATACCTTTTCTGTAAAGTTTGAAATACACGAATGAACTGAAAATACAGCTTCTTCCATAATTTTGGGGGATTTAATCTGTGTGAGGAAAAAGAACATACTGTAGGTACTATGTGCATGTATGGTGTAATCATGCTTCATGATCCGCACGCACTCGGCTTGGTTCCTCTACTACGAGCTGTTGGGCCTCCAGCCGAGGGGCAGATTCTTCACTGATGGTGATGAAAAATAAATTTTCAGTTTGATACATGAAATATATAATTCCCAAAATGCTCCTTTGTCTCTGAGGGTGAAGAACTGTGAAGAGGTGACAGGTTAGAGAGGATGCTGGTCCCTGTCTGTAGGGATTAGAGATGCGGATGGATAGCGTTGCCTAGGCACGTGTGCACACGTGTGCATAATCTGCTGATAATTACCTTTAAATGAATATCTTTAAACCTTAGCATTTAGCTCAAAGCAGCACTCTGCCTAAGTACAGCCGCAAAGCGCTGCTAGCATGGCAGTAGTTTGTATACCACCAAATCACATCCATAGATGTGATTTGATGATTTGTATAGCACCATTTTGGTGCTATACAAGCCAAGCCAGAATAGACCATGATTTGGTAACCTTACCTTAGAGATCTTGAGTTGGGTCTGGAAACATTGCTGTTGTTATTGTGATGCCCACTGACACACTATGTGATACTAGATTACATAAATAAACTTGATTTATTCCAGTCACCAGCCAAATTATGGTTAAAATAATACATTTGGCAGGTCACCAAGCATCACCTGGAAGCCCTTCTTTCTTAGTGGCTTGCTGCTAAAATATTCAAAATGCCTGATTACGTGGATTTATCAGCATCTCTGCAGGCAGGAAAGAAAACTGCCAGATGTAGAATCAAAGAACATTATGGCATCATCTCATTTGCAATGAGTTGTGTGAAAACTAGAGTAAGCAACATCTTAAAAACAAATCATCTATTCTCCCATTGAGCCCATCTTTGACTGCATGTTTGTATGCATCTGTGAGCGCCTGCATTCTAAACAGGCCTAACTAATCCTGGGTCTAAACTCAGAAAACAGCTTTCAGTCCACTTCCTTTAGAGACAAAGAAGCAGGAGAGTTATGCAAGGCCTGCGATTGATCAGCAGCACTAATGTGGAACGACCTCTGACATCTGGCTTCTAAGGCTGTATGGCTCCTCTTCAAATGATCCTCTTTATTTGAACTAATACGAACATGCACAAACTAAAAAGCACTCACAGTCATATGTGCTCATGCAGCCATGCTTGAATTTAATCTTAAGCGAAGAAAATGTGCATGAACTCATCCACAGAGAGCAACACAGACATGAAAGACAAATGCAAGCAAAGTATACATATACAGTACTGCCCTCTTAATAAGTCTGACATCATCAGTTGTGTTGTGCCGAGATAGTGTAGGTGTACAGCAAATAGCCCTATTTGACTATCGTGAAGAGAAACACTGTCTCATTACTTTCACACATGAAAATCAGTCAATTCATAAAATTTCAAGAACTGCGACAGCTTCTTATAGAGCATGAGGCCATGAAATGCTATGATGACAGGGGCTCTCATGAGGACCACCCCAGGAATGGAAGTTCATTAAGAAATCACCAATTAATACCACCTCAGATTACAGCACACATCAAGACTTCAAGTAGTAGACACACCCCAACATCAACTGTTCTGAGAAGACTGCGTGACTCGGGCCTTCATCATCAAATCCAGAAAATATGACAGAGATACCAATAAGAAGAGGAGAAAGACTTTGGCCTCGAAACACAAAGAATGAATATTAGACCAGCGGAAAATCTATACCTTGATCTGATGAGTTTAAATTTGAGCTTTTTGGTTCTAACCAGTCTTTGTGTGACGCAGAGTAAGGAAAAGGATGGACTCTGCATGTGTGGTTCTCACTGTGAAGCATGGAGGAGGTGTGATGAAGCGGGTGAGACTTGCTGTTGACACTGTTGGCCATGTATTAAGAATTTAAGCCACTCAGTGCTATGATTCTGATAACATTCTACAGCAACATGCCATCTGGTTTGCTCTTTGTGGGATCA
>NW_018127924.1:1466218-1481307 GCF_001952655.1 Monopterus albus
TATATGGGCTATTTGACCAAGATGATGAGTGATGGGATGCTGCATCAGATGACCTGGCCTCACTCAACCTAAAACCAAATGGGACAGTTTGGGATGAGTTGGACAGCAGAGTGAAGGAAAAGCAGCTAACAAGTGTTCTGTTGTGTAAGATGCCATGTTACTCCAATTAAAACCACAGAGCACAAGAACAGCAAAGCTTAGAATTGGATTTTAAACTAGGCCAAGTGCAGGCTGTCAAGAGTCAAAGTGCATGGAAATAGCCCCAACTTTACTATAACAAGCCCTCTTAACTCAGGAATGCTGTCATTGCTGGTGAGAAGCAATTAGAGGTCCACACTGAGCTAATTTAGTGGGGACCTCAGGGGTCAAGAGTGTTTGAAATGCACTGTTAATATACCTTTCACTTCTACTAATGGCAGAAGATAGAGGGCAAACAAAGCTGCTACTCTAAAAACCTTAGGTGCACTTTGCTGCAGCCACAGGGAGCCATCTTAGAACAACGTGAGTTTCAAATTCTATTGAATTCAGTTTATTAAAAAGGAATTTATAAAAATACAATTCTGGAGAAGCATGTTACAAAGAAATATGTCAAGTTACCGGAAAAACAATCCATAGTACATTCTATTCCATCCAAAATGTCAGTCATGTAATACCATTCAAAATTCAAAAATGTAACTGTTTTAAATTCTGACACAGTCAGAAAGCTGTTATGCGAGTTGTGAACAATAAAGTACTGTATGTGCATCCAAAGGGAAAGATCCCAGCACATTATATAGAAATCTGTTGCAGATACTTCTAGCATCACTGCCATACTAGAAGACCAATATTTCCTAAACATTTCCTTTAAGAATAAATTTTAGAGATCTAAAGCCAGTTCTGTACGAGGTGGAAAATATTGACTTCAACAGCTCACACGACTTTGAAGTACTAGATAAAAATGCTTTGCCTAACTGTTTTCCAACCAGTTCTCTTTTTATCCAGAAAGATCTGTGCACAGAACACAGCACAATAGGGCTTTTAGTATATTATTATCCACCATTAAATTGTCATCAAAACACTTGGTATTCTGTTTACAGTTTGTGAAAGAGTTCACTCTATACAGAAGGAGATTAAGCTGGGGGAAGAATGCAGGCCAGAGTATTTCTGAGAACAGTGACTAGTGTGCAGATAATGAAGAGAATGGTTTGGAATCCATACAATGTGTCAGGTTAACGCATCTTCCAAATCTCCATGCTGGGACTGTGCTGGCACTTTGGTGTATTTGATTTAAACATTTGCAAATGGGCTTGATTGTCATCACTCAGTTTTGCCAAACACACACAGACAAAAGGCGTACGCACTGACACCACAGGGCCACCACAGAGAGACAATACGCTGAGCCAGAGAGGCATTAACAATCTGATTTCTACCACAAAACTTATTTTCAAAGATCACTCTTCACTCTTTCTAAGATCACACAGATATGCCACAGAGTGCAGCTGGAAGCCATCACCCTGCTGCAAAATCAAACACAGTTGGATTAGCCATCCCAAAATTTATTTTCTAACTCAAATCCCAGAGTAAATAGAGAGTAGAGGAATTAAACAATGACAAGGACGTTGGAAACAAACTGTTATAATTTTTTGAAAGTTTGCACCAGATCAGGCGATCGATGTTGACACAGAGCAATGGAGATCAGAAAGGAAAAAGAAACAAGAGCTTTGGGATGTACTTGGTCATGGCAGGCCGGAACAACTTCCGGGATGAACGAAGATCAAGGACAGAGGAATGATAAAATAAGGGAAATGGGATTCACTTACTGACAGACACAAGGAAAAATGCAGTGGAACAGCAAAGTGGAACAGAGCACATCAGCCCTCCCGAATTCCGCTGGATTGCAAGTATGGGAAGCTCCAGGTTTTGGTTAAGTTCTCATGGTGGTAAAAGGCCACATGTTCAACACGTGCCTATCAAACAGCTACTCGCGTGACTAGGGATCATTTATCTAGCAATCAATGCCTCAGGAATCATTCTCAGTATTGGTCCACAAATAAAAGCAGCATGTGGTGACAAACGCAGACACAGAGGTGCTTGCTTCATCCCCACGTCCTCTCTCTCTGCCCATTTCACTCACCTCTTCCTTAATTCACTCAAACTCTGGCAGCCCACATTAAGACACAGAGGACTGCTCTGACAGACAATCTAGTATTCCAATAACCAAGCAGTCTACTGGAGATAAAGCCTAGGCAAACTGCTGTGAAGCAGTGAAAGAAATCAGCAGTGGAATAGCAGATTTCTCTTAGTCCAGGTGTGTACCATGGCTCCATGTGAAGGTATTAGAAAAAATAATTAGACTGCCACCATTTATTAACCTCCTATATAAAAGTCTGTTGCTAATTTTAAAAACTGATAAAAGTTAATAACTTTATTGTGATGGCAGCGTAAATGGGCAGCTAGTGACTGCAATGCTGGGGTCAATCCTTTCTTCATCTCTAGGCTAAGACAATTTACGGAGTAAATGTGCGATAGTGCTTAGAACAAAGGAAGTGATAAACAATAAAAAAGATAACAATAAAACACAACAAAAACATAACAATAACAAACCAGAGAGAGCAAAGAGAGAACTACTACACAGACAAAGAGGGAAGGGGAAAATCCTTTATGTGGCTGCTACTCAGGACTTCATGCTTGATCCATGTGTTGTTTATTACCTCTTGCTTCTTTGTTTCTACCCTACTTCCAGCATACATACCTGCTGTCCCAACAACACACCAGCAAAACTAATAGGAAATACATACACACACACACACACACACTAGATTAAATTCCAGCATCCTTGCTCCAAGCTGGCGTGAGTACAACACACTGTTGCTTATCCCGCCAGAGCTTCCACCAGAGGCTATTTTCCAATCAACTCAAAAGAAGGGCTTAGCAGGTAAGCCCAGGCCATTGTCTATGGAACTGGATGGATGAAAAAGACAACATGAGAACATCCTCTGTGCTTGCTCAGTTGTTTTAATCCAGTGTTGGTTGTAATTACATTCCAAAAACAAAGTTAGTAATCAGTCCAAGAGATAATTATCAAATTTCTACAAAATCCTACGGTGAATCCAAGTGCTTGTGTTTTTGTTAAGTGTGGTCGAGAGAAAGCCAGCCGGCACAAAGCTCCGCACTATGTGGGTCCTGGAATGCCTTGTTCAGCCTTCTAGGTGTTGTGGGCCCAACTCGGTGAAACACCAATTAGTGAGAGGGTGCCAACCTGATGACCCTGTGAACTTGCCTTCACTCCTATACCCACACAGAACCTTTACTGATGTTGGTGACAATAGCTATAGTATTCTTCTTTTGGTTTGACAGTCTTGGTGGAACAGTGTCAGTGGTTGGACACCAAGCCAGCTGGGCCAGCCACTGTATAACCTGAGCAAATACAATGCAGATGCTGTGTGTCAAACCACATATCTGCCCCTTGCTTGGGTGAGGTTAGGGATGCTTTGTTTTAAGGGTAGGTTGGATTTGGTAAATGGTGTTGCTTATTCTGGGGGCTCTGAAGATGATTTATGATGGCCTGACACAAGTAAACATCATTTAGCTCATATACTGTGCTTCCATATGAATGCTCTCCCATTTTTTGGCACATTTCATTGTCTATTATTGACCCATGGAAAAGCAGACAAATGCAGTATTTGGCAAAAATGTCTGAAATCTGTAGTGGTTTATCCAACAAAACACATAAGAACACATAAGCCCTAAAAAGTCTGCCTAACAAGGCTGTGTAGGCAACCAGCAGTTCTGGTTACAAACCCGCATGACATGAAACATCCCCTGAATGGAACACATATTGTTTGCATGTCTCAATTACAGCCTGAATTCCCTCACTTAAGAAATACACACACGTACTGTACATGGAAACATGTGTGTACTTACTCAGAGAAATGCATGTAAAGATGCACAAACACAACATATGCACATATCTATGTGAAGTAGGGTATGGTTTGTGCAGAGTGAGAACAACAAGTACTTAAACTTCACACACAGGTTTAGCCCAACTCTTCCATTCCCACTAAACAGAACCTTGTGTGTGTGTGTGTGTAGACATGAACAAGTGTGTTTGGGCTTGGCCAGTGAGCAGTTCTCTCAGGTTACACATATACAGGAAGGCTCAGAGCAATAACAAAGGGCTTTCAAAAGAATTCTCAGCAGGTTAAGATAAAATGTTTTTGCTCAAAATGATAAAAAGCATCTGCAGGTTAAATGAACAGGTGCTGGTATCAGTGGCATGGTATGCACTGCAGATTGTCTGGCACTGATTAAATTAGAACCTACGCTGCCTCACAGAATCCTAAGAGTGAGTCTATGTGTCTGCTCTGTTTGTGTGTCCAGTCCACTGATGACAGAAGCACCTGTGAGGTTTAGTTCCAGCCTTAAATCCATAGTCTGACAACAATGTTCAGAGAGAGGAACGGAAAATGGATAGTGTGGACCTCCAGACTGCAAGCAATCAGTTGCATTTTGTTAGCAAATTTATTTAAGGTGGGACCAAATTCTTTCAAAGGTCACACTGGGTGTGACTGCAAAACAAACCGTTTGTGCACAAACAACCGCTCTCACTTTGGAACTGTGGACAAACCGAACAATCTTCGCAATACTGTTATCACAACATTTATATACAGGTCTGTCACTCGCTCCTCTCACAAAGCAGAGACTTCTGATCTATCAAAAGTGTCAATCCACACCGACTCTGAGAGACATGCGTCATCCCTTTTTGCACTTTGAGTCTATTTTTTTCCTTTGGTGCATTTGAAGTGTAACTGCCACAGACAGCTGCTTAAATCAGTTAGGTCAGACTATTTATGTATTAGAAACTTTTTACTTGAATCTCTTATGATGGGTCGGGCTCCCGGTGTCACTGAACTTTCTGGTTTTGCCTCCCCACCTCCTCTGTAGCAAGATGGGGAAATAATAAAATTGAGCTGAACTGTGCACAAAGCAGACATCACCAAAAAGCAGAAATTCTTCAGAAGAAGACATTGGGCAAATAGGCTAAATCATGGCCAAGCATGTGCGGAATTCATACTTCAGTTGAAATAAAATAGCCAAATTACCATCAGTGTCATCATTATCTTCATGTTGACTACTGGGCTATAAAGCACTAAAGTGATTACACAAAAAAAGAGGTGGAAACTTGTTCCAGAAGTGAATTTCTCATTCATTGTGTTTTGTAAGTGTCTCTCCCTGAATTTCATTATAAATATAGGCTGTGTACATTGGGTGGTAAGGGTGTTTAAAATAATTTAAATACAGAGTGTTCTGCATGAAGTTGCAAAACATCTGCATCTGTGTTGTCAGGTTAGCATGTGAAGTGTGTGACAGTGCCACACAGTGTATGACATTATCACAGGGTGTCTGCAGCTTTTACCAAGATTGAAATTTGACTTTATAACCTAATGGATGCCTGCTGTAAACAACTGGCCAAAATGGAAACAAGCTTAAATTGATAAAGTGAAAGTGTGAAATTGTAAACAACTGTAAGCCTATCATCACGGAGGCCTCTGTGATGAGGCTTTTACCAGAAGAAACAAAGCACCAACATAGTACAATGTGAAAAACTGAGCAAATTTAAAGCAAAATGAACTTGTTATTCTTTTGTAATTTTGAAACACTATACTCACCAACCTCTGATTACTTCTAGTATATCTGAGAACATGTCTAAGTCCAATGAGCAGAGCAAAACAAGGAATCAGACGACCAGAAGAAGATGTAAAGCCAAAAGTGCAAAAACTGTAAATGTTGCCACTAATACTGAATGTACAGAAAACACGTGTGTGGACAACTGCAGTAACAGCCTTTATTGTGAAGGTGGCTAAACTCACATTTGCTTCACAGTAGTTTGCCACATCTGCTAACTGATTTCTAGGGGGGAAGCTTTGGGTAAGTAAGACTGTTCAAACCTGCACAAGGAAGCCTGTGGGACTGTGATGGGTGTTTGCAGCAGAGGGCTTGGACAATTTTACCTTAGACTTTTGTTTTTCCCTTTAAATTAAGTTTGTCTCACCTGGACTTTGTCATAGACCTGTTCCATTGCATCTTACCTGGAAGCCTTGGATGTGAGCCAGGTAGTCCAGCTGCTGCGCAGGCTGCACCGAGACGCCGCAGGCAAGGGCCGGGTTCTTCCCCTTCATGGAAAGGGAGGCATCGACTGTAGGTGACTGACCATTAAGCAGTAGCTCCCTGGCCATGGTAGCAGTTGGACTGGTTGAGGAGGCCGAGCTGCTATAGTATGGAGTGTGTCCGGGGGGCAGTGGGACAGAGCAGGGCCCCATGTCTTTGGAAGAAATATAGTTGACAGAGCCGCCACTGCTTCCACCAGAGCATGGAGCACTGCCCGCCTGCTTTCTGCTGGCCTCCATCTCCTGGTAGACATCAGGGCTGAGGTGGAGTAGACCTTTTTGGGCTGGTGTAGGGTACAGGGAGAGAGGAGGGAGGATAGATGAGACAGAAGTTTAGAGATGATGGACAGAAGAGAAAAAAGGAACAAAAGGGTTGGATGAATGGATAAATTGACAGATGAGAAGAAGGTGGAAAAGTAGCAGATAGACAACAGAATGAATAGATAGAAATTGGGTTTATAAAGGAGCAGAAAGAAAGAAAAGTAGAAGATCAGGCGAAAGAGAAGAAAGAAAAATGTTACTGTGGCTCTAATTATTAATACTCTATTTACACATACATATTCCTCTACCAATCACTAACAAACCACCCCAGGGGACGTCTGTGCATGTGCATGGGTCCAGCTCGAGTGTGTATATGCGTGTGTTGGCTCCCAAACTGGCATTCCATCACTGAACGTAGATGACAGTTTCATGTGGTTTGGCAGTTCCAAGCACTATCAAAGTGTCTGCTGGGAAACACACACAGCTTCTTTCTTACAAACATACTGACACAAACAGAGCATCCACCAATATCAACAGAGCAGCTATGACTTCATCTTTGATGGGAAACAGCACCATCAGCTAACCGGCACACAGGCACGTCAGAACTCTGCAGCAGGTTCGGTCTCAGATCAAATGTCTCATGAGAATATTTTTGTGAAACAAGGAAGCGATCCAAGCAATTTTGATCTGAGAGGCCAAAGCACCTTTATTGTCAGTACAGTGTTTTTTTTTTTTTTTTTTTTTTTTTTTTTACAGCATGCATCTCAATCCAGCCATGCTGTGGTTCTTGCCAGCTGGACTCAACAGGGCTATGTTCTGATTCAGACCATTTGGGTAATTCTCATTTGATTATATTGATTTCCTACACTCTTACATCACTGTCCTGAAATGGTTGTGATAGGTGAAAGGAGGAAACATCAGCTGGCTGATGTTCAGTTGTTTGGTTATAACTGCAGTGAAAGCCAGTGAAAGGAATACAAGATGTGAAAGAAGAACATGCAGAGATGTGAAGGGAGGATAAAAGAGAAGGATGAGCTGGGAGTCAGTTCAGACAGAGGAGGTGGTGGAGATGAGTGGAAAACCATGAAGAGCCTCCAAAGCCCAGCCAAGGTCACCAGAGACAGGAAGACCAGCTGTTTGTGTCTGTATGTACACGTCTGTGGGCTTGTGTGTGTGTGTGTAGACAAACAGCTGGAAGAAAGCGCTGGAGTGTGCTCATGACTGACAGGCTACTTCCTGTTTGACCTAACATTACCGTCACACATACACACATGTACAAAGAGTTTTAGCTTCCTCCAGTCTAAAGTTTCTGGGAACCTGCAGACAATGTTTCCCATTCTGAACAATGAAGTTGGCATTTCTTTCCAGAATTACAGAAAAGCAGAAGGAAACAGCAATGAAATCCAGGACTTACTACTCATACTACAACAAGCTACCCCATGCCAGCAATGACACAATTGCTAAGCTCTTCCCCACTCCCAACCATGATGACATCTTTAATTTGAATTTACACAAGTAAAACCTGCAGGCCTGTGCATTATGAATGTAGCATTGTAAAAAAAAAGAAAGGTGTTAGCCAATGTGACATCACCACTGAACAAAAAGCATTGAGCAGCGGGGAGAGGGGCAGTGAATGTAATCCACATGAGTGTGTGCGAGACTGCCTAAGTGTGCATGCTTTCGCATGTGAGGCTGTTTGCATAAGAGTGAGTGACTGAAGCTGGTGTTAGATGGCAAGCGAGAGCATAAGAGCAAAAAAGAGCAAAAGAGAGCTAAAGAGGAAGAGTGGGAGTGGATAAATAAGAGTGACAGAGTGTGTTTGTGCGTGAGGATGTCGGACAGGGATTGTGAAATTGTATATGTGAAGTACAAGCAAGTTAGAAAAAGGAGCAAGCAGAGGGCGAATCAGAGTGAGGCTGAGAAATGGGGAATGAAAGAGTAAGGCAGAATGTGTTTGTGGTGCTAGTTCCAGGCAGTTCCGGAGGGGTCCCGTCCATGCTTAGCGTCCGGTGGACCAGGGGAGTGCTGGAAAGAAGCCAGAGCCAAGCATGAGACTGATCAAAAACAGATAGGGCCTGAGCCCGCTGCTATAAATCACCACGGCGGAGCAAGACCTTCACATAGTTCACACACGCACAGAACGCACAGACACACAGACATATGCACAGCAGGAAATGAAATGTGGCAACTTGAGTGAAAAGCGCTGCTGAAATACCCTTGGGAATAGAAAGGAAAAAAATAACTCTCTCCTTATTTCTTTTTCTTTCTTTTTACACTCCCTTCCTGCCTCTAAGCCAACATGTCTGTTGTTACACTGCATCCCACACCTCACACAGGATAACGGACGCTGACACAGACTCACACATAAATCCATAGTGTGGAAGAAGAATGGAAAGACAGTAATAATTGGACAGATTGTAAAACATTTAACTACTTTCTCCCACTTTTCCTCACATACCGCAGAAGTACTTAATACGGTTATTTTCTGAAGCTATAGATCTTAAGAATCACATCGTGTCAGACCCTATTTGCAAATCTGTACTTTTAAAATATCGCAAATTATGCATTGTTGACATCCACTTCTTTGCAATAAACTGCACAGCCAGTCAAGATAGATGGGACAAATAAATGGAGTTTATGCAATACATATAATTCAGACATTAGTGCTGTGTGACTTCTGGGAAACTTTTAAGAGCTAATTAGCTGACAGTTAAGTCATCATGATCAATGTTAAAAAAAATTTATGAGTGAGAATGACAGTGGATCAAACACACACTCCAAGCCAGCAATAGGAAAAATAAGGAAGACGGTTTCCCACACAGCTCTTCTCTGGAAGTATTGCCACACCTGGAACTTGGGCTACCATAACAACCAAAACCACCAAAACAGTTTATCCAACAATACTCATAGCTATGGACAATTGAATCTATGAATTTAGATGACATATCTTTAAGACAATTGGGTTAAACCACAGATGTGAGTGAGACAGAAGCTGTGGCAGGGACTCCATTCTCATCCATGTGATTAGTCTTACCAAAGCCTCGCGTCCATTCTCCTCTCTAGACTGAAGCTATATATTCCTGTGTCAGAGCACTGCAGTGCTGCCAAACGCCTCCATGAAAAGCAAATGACAACAGCATATTCAAATCGAATAAGGATGTCTGTTTTCCATTTATCTGCTTCACATCTCACAGACTATTCATTTGTTCCCTAGGCTTCTCTTTTTTAATCTGCTGGTATTTACTTTGGTATAAGTGTGTGTATGTATTAAGGGTATCACGTACCCATGTAAATTCATACAGAAAAATTGGCCTTATACTATTTAGTATTTTTATACAAGTGAAAATGTCCATCAGTCTGTCATTCAGATATACGAAACATTTCTTATTACGTTCCTCAGAGCTTCGTTCAGGGCTATGTTCAGACATACCCACAATAATGAACAGGGCAGGAGAGCAGGGACTGTCCACAAAGTGCAACACAAGAAAGAGCTATTACAAAAATATTCATTCATAGAGTAGTTCACCAAAATTACTTCACTCATCACTGGTCTTCTCTTGGTTATACCACAACTTAAGTTTAAAAAAAATGTCTAAAAGCAAAGCTATTGAATATTTTTGTAGTGTCTCTTTTTGCTTTTGCACTTTGGAGATGGTCCCTGAGCAGCCGTCTCACAACTGGCTGCACATACCATATAATATTTTGATGAAGATTAGATTGAAGGCTTGGTATTATGCTACCTTATTAAGTTTTAGTATTTTTCAGGTGAGAAACTAACCATTTAGATTTAAAATATCTGGTTGGCCTATCTCAATAATGCATATTTGCTCCAGTGTTTTTAGATATGTGAGTACCAGTGGGCCAAGCTGTCTCCATCATTTTCTCTTTCCGCATCATCATCAGAAATGAAATTTCCTGCTGTTTCGAATATTCGAATGCCAAAATTGAAATCCGCTTACCTACCCAAAAAGCAAATATCAGAATAGTTGAATATTTGGGTCTGGCCATAAACAGCACTGCTAATGGGTTAATATGATCTTTTGCAGCTTATTTTGCCTCACTCTGTCTATAGCCGTCATATGGCGGACACATATAGAGATAAGTGAAATATATCTTGCTTCACAGAAACTCCCATATCATGACATTATATATCCTGCCTCACCGTGCACATTGTCTCTCTGTCTGTGTAGGATTAAGGGTATATGCGTGTGCATCTGCACTCCTGCGTGCTTGTGTGTTAATCCTGAGTGAAAGGCTACTTTTTTTTGCACAAGAAGGCATTGGGGGGACTCCCCGGAGGGCCTCAGTGTGCCAGCCCCATAAGCCTGTGTGAATGAGCCTGAATTCGCAGGCTCCCCACGAGGACGCTCGGCTGATTAAGCTGACAGAGACTCATTGAACAGTCACAGAGATTAAATGCCGGGCCATCTCGCTGGCTAAAACCACCTGTGAGATGAGGGAACAGTGAAGAGCTGGAGAGGAGGAGGAGAAGGAAATGGATAGAGACACAGGGAGACGTGCAGATACTCACTGTTACTTGTTGTTTCGGTAAAAGGCGCCTTTTGTCCATTCCAGCCTTTGTTGTCCAGCTGCAGAGATGTGGTGAGAAGGGTGAGGTAAGACAGATGTAGATTCTTGAACAGACAGCTTCTTCACACATGTCAGACAAGTTCCTTCCTACTGTTTGGGCCACAAAGACATGAGTTCTCACAGGATGGGATGCTTAAGGAGCCTAGTGTCTGTCTAGCCCTGTTACTTAATTGTCAGCATTTAGTAACTTAAAAAAGGCTCCTCCTCTTTGTGTTACTTCACAAGCATGTGTGTGAAACAAAAAACAAATCATGTCTGATGTGTGTGACAGCTGAGGAGCTGTGCTGAGAGAGAAAAACAAAGACAACCATCCCACAACAAAAGAGCTTGGCGCAGACAATCACTCCATAGAGCTCAGGGTTGTCTAAGGATCTAAAGAGAAGTAGGCCATCCAATTACTCCTTATAGAGATGTTTTCAGAGTTGTCAGGCCAGTGCACAGCTATGTAACAGCCACTAACTCCATTCTGCCTTGAATGTAACCAGAAGGGTGTCCCTGCAAATTTCCAGTACATCGGACTGGAATTATCTGAAAACTTCTACATCAAAATCTAGTTATTTATAAGGCTATTGAGAGAATTTTCAGTATGCAAAGAGTTCAGAGATGTGATGTGCTGATGATTTTAGACATTTGTCAGAGGAACTACATAAAAACCCAAACTGAATAATATCATGAATATTTAGTGACAGGATTCAGGCTAAGGGAAATATTGACTGTGTTGTGGTTTCTTTGGAGAATATGACTCAACTTCACAGTCATTCTGATAAGAGCAATGTGTAATCATTTTTCTATGGCATGGCTGTCTGCATAAAGATACTGTGTATGCAGCAACACATACCTAACTAATGAGCTGTTCAGGGAACACTGAATATAACAATAATATACAATTGTGGATATGCGTTAACTTGGTGTCACACTTTGAGAATTGGAATAATCTTTATTGACCAAGTATGTTTCACACACAATTTGACTCCAGTTTCTAGTGGCTCTGATTGTACACTTTCACACAGCATCAGTAGCAACGTTCAGGAGAAAAACACATATAGCAAACACAAGGATGACAAAGCTGACATAACTAATCAATATACATATCTACATTGTCCAGCTGTCTCTGCAGCTGGACAACAAAGGCTGGAATGGACAAAAGGCGCTACTTTGTACAAGCAAGTAGGTATGTATACACACACACACACACTTGCATACATAAAGATGCAAGTGTGGTGTGCCTATTTACACATTTAAAAATTGATCATATTTAAACATTTTGTCCTGGTGAAGACTTGACTGTGACTGAAATGCTGCATGTTTAAACAAATTTGTGTTTTGGAGTCTGTGTGCAGATTTCAAGCAGCCTTGTACCCACATGTGATACAACTACAGCTTCACTTGTTCTTGACTGATGATGAAATAAATTCTAAGCTGCCGTCCAATGAGCACTTAAGTTACTTTTCCACAACAGCATTTTGTTCATGCAAACTACAGTAATCATCCACTAAAGTAAATGAATAGTTATGCATCCCAGCAGAGCAGCTGGATATAAAATATATACAAGTTGGTGTAAGTAAGCAGCAAAGTAGAGTCCATACCTCGGTGGAGTTCTGAGGGCCTGTGGAAGCCTTGTACCCCAGCTGTAGCAACATGGCCTCGGCTGCGTTCCGCTTGGCCACCTTCTTGTTGGGTCCTGTTCCCGTCGCAACCTCGTTGTTCACCTTCACCTGCATGTGCACAGATGCAAGGGAAGCAGTGCTGGACAAAGTACTCTGATCCTTTACTTAAATAAACATAGCAAAACAACAGTTTAAATGTACTCTGTTCTGAAATAAAACGCCCTGCATTCAAAATGTTACTTAAGTACAAAAGTATTAGCATCAAAACATAATTAAAGTACTAAAAGTAAAAGTATATATTTAACTTTAATGTACATTATACTATTGAATTATAATTACTGTTACATTATTGTCACTTTAATGTTGCAGCTGATAAAGGTGGAGCTAATTTAACTACCTTATATGCTTATATTATGAATTACCGCTGGGTAGCTTGTGAATTTTCCACCCAAAATCAATCATCTTATGATAATACTGTAATTTTTGTATTATGTGGTTATGAAAAATACCAAAAGTTATAAAATAAATGTAGTGGAGTAAAAAGTACAATATTTGCCTCTAAGATGTAGTGAAGTCAGAGTATGAAGTAGCACAAAATGTAAATACTCAAGTACAAATAGCTCATAACTGTACTTAAGTACAGTACTTTATAGCTTTCTGGGCTGAGTCACCCGTGTAATTTACATTGCACAAAAAGGCTCCAAGTGAAGTGTTTGTTTTTCAGTCATCCCAAAATATTAAATCTGTCTACACTGACTGTAAGCAGATATAACCAAGAGAAAATCAGATGTCGTTATGTTATTCAAACAGACAATTACACTGTACAAATAACATTCTGGGAGCCAAAGCCTGTGAACAGCCAACCCTTAGTGCACTTTTTCAGAGTGGCCTGACATGCTCAACCAGTGCTCATCTGAATGCATCAAGCAGGCCACAACACACACGGAGAAAGAAACCTCAATACATTACTGAGCTTCTATAATAAACACAGTTACTCTTATATTAAAATTTTAAAAGATCAGCCCCTAGGAGGCTTTTGTCAAAAGGTAGAAAAGATTTTCTGCAACTCCTGATGGGGCCAGGCAGAGGATGTGAAAACAAGACATTTATTGAGTCCTGCTGCTTACCAAGAGTAGGTGGACTGCACAAACAGAACACACACACTCACAGGGCTTAATATGTGTATCAAAGAAGCATGGAGAATAGGTTAGGGCTGAATTACTGCCTGATGCTAAAAGAAGTTCTGTTGGTCTCATGAAAGAAGTTTATAGAAACAGAAACAAAGAGCAAGATTTTGACTGAGAGATACAGAGAAGAGGAAACTGCAGTTAAATTGTTGTGCATAAATTAAAATGGGCTAAGTTACGCCAGCTTTGCTGGTTGTTAGCAAATCCAAGAAACAGGCTGCTGAATTGGGCTGACTCTTGTTAAAATACACTGATTGAAGCAATTGTAAAAACAAGCAAAGGACAAGAAAACACATTTGTCTTCAGCTCACTTTTTCCCAAGGAAATCTAAATGTTCACTCTGAACAGAAAACTGTAGCTGTTTGATATAACTGTCATTCATGATTGCAGCCCTGTCAGTGCATATTAGCACATTTTTGTTCCCACCACAAAGACTGCTTAGCAGTTTTTTAGTATCATTCACACGTATTCACAGGCATTACATCTGCATGGAGTTGATGGCCTGGTTACTGTGAATAACTACATTTCTGTAGCAGTGTAACTGAAGCACGGTCACATTAAGTAAAAGAAGCCTGATTTTACAGAATATGCTGGATTATTGGATGAGAGCGTGTATGACAGCTGAATGAAAACAAAATTGCATTTTTTTCAAATTAAAGTGTGATTTTAGTGCATATGCACCAAGCGATATACACATAATCCCTGCGCTTCCCTATCTCAATTCCACTTCATTTAGACTGCATTAGCTAAAGCTTCTTCTCATATCTGTTTTGGGACACTGGCGGCTTGTAGCAGGAAGTGTGACAATGATTTGATACTCAAAGCAATATGAAACAAATCCACCATTTACCTGCATGATGAATTCCCGGCGTCGGGGCATCCCCCTCTCAGAAAGCAGCAGGTACTCGGGCTCCTTCTCCTTCTTGGCCTGCTGGATCTGGGCCAGACGGCTGATAGGATTCATGCCCTGGCCATAGTCTGGTCCTGTCTGGGAGAAAAAGACAAAAGACATGATGATCAATTCCAGTTTTAACATTATCATATCATCAAAACTGTTATCAGTTTGCTATGCTTAACTAAAAATAGATAATTTACAAAGGTACATGGGTGAATGGGACAGTGGATGGATCCAAAAGATATAGAGCTAAGTAGGATAACACAGGTAATTAATAATGTCACAGTGCCATCTGAATTCACAGCCTGCTTTTAGACCCAAGCTCTTGCTTTTGTCAGTTTAGCTGATGTACCTTGAGGATGGTCTTGGTACGTTTCTTGTAGTGTGTCTTTGTTTTCTCCAC
>NW_018127924.1:1481389-1486151 GCF_001952655.1 Monopterus albus
AGCAGCACGCTTCTTGGACAGCTTCTTGCTGTTGCCCTCTCCCTCAGCAGAGAACTCCCCCACGGTGACACGGGTCAGGAAGCTTTTCATGTGTGGGGGACCACTCTCCTTCAACACCTGATGACACAACATGGAAAATGAGGGACCTGTGCATATGAAACATCCAGTCCAGTTTGCCTAATACCAGGTCTGCCACACAGTGTGTATTAGAAAACAGACAACCAAACAACAGCATAAAAGACAAAAAAAAAAAAAAAAAAACTGTGTATTTTAACATGTGGGTGAGCGTGTACAGCTCGCTCAGCAAGCAGCTACACCTGGTGGTCCAAAACATCTGCTCTTGATGGTCACAGCGCGACCCACCCATATGCATGGTATTCATATACAAAACACACACACACAGATGTACAAACACACATATGCAGAGTAAAATGTTCTTAGATGACAGTCTCTTGTGATGAAAATTCAGTTTCCTTCCTCTAGCCTCTGGTCACCTGGGAGACCTAAAACAAACACCGGCTGGTGTTAGGTCATGCTTCTACAATCACATCTACATCCTGTGAAGACCAAGAACAGCATGTGAGTGTGTATATGTGTGTGTAGCAGGTGGGGTTCTCACTAACCTTATTTAGGAAAACACACTGGAGGTAGACTTAGGTTTCACACACTTACTGAATACAAGAGTACAACATTTTCAACTGATGTGGATGCTTTTTTGATTTATAGTTTGCTGCCTTTCTCCCTTGCTCTCCCTTTAGTTGTAGCTGCTGTGTGTGGAAGAGTTTCTCTTTAGGCTTTCTCAAGACCCCCCCACACAATTTGCGGCGCAGATAGCACAAATTATAGCAATCACATGCAATCAAGAAGCAGTTCATTTGAACCCAGTGGCCGATAAGACAGATTAAAAAGATAAGCGAAACATTGAGCGTTCCTCTGTTACTTCACACATCAACACAGACTAATACCAGATCTTGAAGAGAACAAGGATAATATGTACATACCCCTCCTTCTCTGCTACACAACTATACCCACACAAACTAGTGACTGATTAGTTCAGTTAACAAACTAAAATGACAAAGTAAGTCTGGTGCATGAAAAGCAAACATTTATCCAGAAAGGGACAACAGTACATAACTATGCCTACACCACAAAGTTAAAACACTCAGCCTATTACTGCAGAAACTTACACCGGTCAGGCATAACATTATGACCACCTGTACATCTGTATGCACTTCAACACTTCTGCCTTAACATCTGTGTTTATGAAGCTCAAAATGTTTCAGTTTTTGGTGAGATTGTCATAAATGTATAAATTCAATTATATGTTCATTATTGAGGTCACAGTTAAAGGTGGTGTTGTACTGGACTACATTATATTCAGAGGTGTTCCTAATATTCTGACCCTGTCATGAATGTCAATGGGCAGGACAAAAATATACAGACACCTCTGAATATAATGTAGCCCACTAAAATACCACCTTTAACTATGACCTCAATGAAAATGAACTTCTTGAATGACAGTGAACACGATGCTTGGACTATATGGACAAGGAGAAAAACTACGAGCTGGTCAGTGGAAAACTTCTCCGTGATAGACTTTCGCTGCATATTTCAACAGATTGCTGGTGTTTTCGCCCTTACATGCAGAAGACTAGAAGTGAACCTGGATCGCCTCTTGTTCACAATGCACAGATTAGACAAACTGCAATTTGGACTAGAAATGACCCAAACTGAGACCACTATCTGAGGAGGTCTCAGGTCCAAAGTCTGAAACTACTCTTTGTCACCTGGAGAAAATACATATGAGCTACTATCACAATGTAAAAGTGTTTGGTGATGGACCAACGGGCATTACTTCGGCTATTCTCAATTCTGCAGCTGTACTCACTCAAGCTTTCACAGACTCCTTTAAAAATGTGCAACTGCTCAGCTTGAGCGGTCAAGACATAAACACCATTACACCAGAAAATGTATTTGCACAATGCCTTGATTTCCACACACAAATACAAACACATGCAAAGGTGAACAACCGCTTTAAAGGATAAGGCCAGTCTTTTTTCATATTAACTATTTTCAACACTCTCCATACAGACACTAAAGCCAACAATGAATATTGAAGCCCGTCAGTTCTGGATAAGCTAATTCGTCCCTGTCATAGATCTCCATTGTTGTTCAAAAACAAATCCGTGCAACACACTGTTGACATGTCTCCTCATTATGAAACACAAGACCCTAATATTTGTTAAACATACTCACAGATCCCGTGCACACACAGTTGACTCTTGCGTACGTCAGACGCTGTAAAATAAACGATGGTTATTCTGACCTTTTGGGGCCACATTTTTAACAAATACTGGGCTCTTGTGTTAGGTAATGAGGAAACATCACCCAGTGCAGCAACATGTTTCCCTGATGTGTTTAATTATTTTTGAACATCAGCCCCATAAAACAATATATTGTTGCTTCTACACTTGCATTTTTGTACAAATTATTAACAAAATATAACATGTTAATGAGCTTTCGAGGTCCTGGCTTATGGTTTCTCCTCTCCATTCTTTATGCTAAGACAAGCTAAGCAAACCTGATGGCTCCAGCTTCATCTTTGATAATGGGAAAACACACTCAACCCAGATTATATAATGGGGTGCTGAATCCTCAAAACAATTAGTAAAATAATGAGAAATAGGCCAAATTAAACAAGGAATTCAATTAGCTTCTTATAATGAATTTGTGAGATTGGGTTTATTTGTCATTTTTTGGTCATCGTGTGATTTACACATCTCCTTATTCAATACACTGTTGAGCTTGACCGAGTCAAACTGTTCACCTGTGCTCATGTGCAGTAATGGTTGTGGTTTGCATGCTGAGGAAGGGCATCTGCCCCAAAAGTCCATGTTATGTATAAGAATAAATTATCTATTTATTGGAGTGCTGTCCTATTTTTTAATATTTACCACACACATGAGAGTGTTATTTTCTCCTCTAACCTGTGGCAAGAAAGCAAAGAAATCAATTTCCCAAATTGTTGAACTAGTTCTTAAAATGTTTACACAACATGGGTAGTAAGTCATATTTTTGGATGTCTGTTCTTTTGTGCTCGGGACATATCCCAAGTTAAAAACCTCAAAACTGTACTTTAAAATGGGGCTATAGTGTTATTTTTTTAATAACTCAAGAAACAATGACACACGTTTACTGGCCTTATTTGTCAGAATCTGATGAAACAATTTGTGTGTTTTTCCATAAGTAATGGTAATCAGCTTTAAAGAGACACATAGCTATTATTATGGTGTGCTGTTTTAAGTGAAAACATGCAGGCATTGCCATGAAGGAAGAAATCGAATGTGGCCTCTGTATGCGTATAGAACAGCCAACAAAAGAATATGAGACAGTGTATCAGTGCACGTCATACACTCTTGGCCCGGGATGGCGGCAGACGAGCTGCAGTCAGTCTCCTGGCAGAAGACACAGGATCTGCGCCACGCCGATGGGATTTCAGCACTTCCATTTACACACATACGCAAACAAACACACAAACACACCCGTCTCCCACCTGATAATGAGGATCAGGTTGTACACAGGAAACACCGGGTAATTCAATGTTTATTTTTTCAGTCCCCTTCTCATCTCATCATCTCTTCTATTTCAAACATGGGAGGTCTTCTCTTTACCTTCTTACTGAGACATTAATGCCCTGAGCAGTCTGAGTATGCGAGACCTCAGGTACTCTAGAAACGGAGGCTATGGGAGTAGGGTAGGACAATGGTGGAGACTGGTAGAGGGAAGAAAGGCTCTTTTGTGACGAGTGGTGGATGTACAAGCCCTGAGGGAACCTGCTTCATGTAAGATGGGTGGTTCTTGGCCTGGACCTCTTCTCTTGTGTCCTCCTTGGAAAGAGAGCCTCTGATCCAACACACAAGCTGCGATTTATAGATTGGTTCCTCTTTGATGCTGACATCTGTTTGATATTAGCTGACAGGGGGATTAAATAAGCCAACTGACTCTCAGTGTGGTGGCGACCCTCATCGTTGCAGAGAGATGGAAAAGAAGACACTTGCTGGCAATGACTCATGGGTAATTTCATGCCCCAGTGAGGCAGGGATGAGATGATGTGAAAACGTGGCTGCTGAGAAAGGCCTTGGCATACAGTTTTGTGTGGGGTGCATGAATGCATAACTGTGCTTGTATGTGTGTGAGTTTAAGAGTTTCGCTTGGGTTGTGGGAATATATCATTTCTTCTCAGTCCATCAAAAAGACAAGCTAAAGCAGATGTGACATGGCAGGTAGGAGACAGAGGCCAAATTTTGCCTAATGACTTACAATGTAATGGGCACAATTGGCAAAAACAGACCCATGGTGGCGTGTAATTCACACTTGATCTCCAGCCATAGTGTAGAGCATATTGCATGCAACAATCTGAGTGAGGGTGAAACTGATTCTGCTGGAGGGCCATCAGCGATATGACAGAGAGAAAGATAAGGGCGAGCACGATCGCAATACGACCTTCAGACAGTTTTGTTTGACCTGGCTCAAGGATACAAATGTGATGTGACTGATTTGCAGAGATGGAGAACACAACTAATCAACATTTTTATGGACAAGGTTGTTGGGTAAAGAACATGAAAAGATCACTTGAGCAAACAAAACTGTTAGTCTGTTTCCACCTTCTCTGCTCTTAAATAATGAAACTGATTTGCAGCACAGTAAAGGCTGAACAAGCAAAGCAAAGCCAAACTGCAGCCACAGAATGCACACAAATCAT
>NW_018127924.1:1486197-1494128 GCF_001952655.1 Monopterus albus
TACTGTAGATGGTGAAATGAAGACAAAGTGGGAGAGCTACCGATTTACTGCCCACCATTTCGAAGGACTGAAAAAAAAAAGTGGTGTAACTGCTGATAGTGACCAAGACTTAACGGAAGATGAATCATATCAATCCACATTTAACTAACTGAAACTATTAATAGCATTTCCAGGAAAGATAGTGTAGCAATGTCATGCTCTGAGGAATAAATATGTTTCTGAACGATGAAGAGAGGGGTGGTGTAAAATTCTCAACACGCTACCGCCCCTATGTGTGATATTGGGTAGGAGAAGTGGAAAGGAGGGATTCTGTAGAAGAAGGGAGGGAGCACACAAAATAAACTGAGCCTCCCTTATTTCTGGCACCTTGCAGATTGCAGAAGGAGAGGGAGTAATGAAGGAGAGAATATTGGATGAGTCAGCTGAGATATGGTGAGAGCCAAGGAGAACAAACCAAGCAGGTCATGCAAGGACACACTAGACTCCTTCACGGAGCTGTTGGGGGTAGTAGCTCTAACAGTTAGAAACACAGTGACCGGATTCCCCGTATTGTCCAGAGGAGTCTTGCTAAGCAAAATTGAGACCTTGAGCCAGACTGCTAATCCTCCCAGCGGACCATACCAGCGGTTAGCTCCTTGCTGAGTTTATCAAGGCCACCAGCCCTCCACTGCCAAAAAGCTTTTCCCAGAAGCAGCTATGACAAAGAATACTCTCTTACCAAACAGAAACCACCATGGCTGAACAAGTAAGCCCAGGCAGAGGTGGCTTAACCCTATAAAACCATTTGTATCATATTTGCTATGCGAGTTTCTGAGCAAAAAAAATTTCCAAAAATGCCCAATGTATCACGTGATACAAAAAAAATAAAATAAAAATAAACAAAATAATATGACACATTTATTCCCATATGCCTGGACTGTCTGTCTGTGCAAAAATGGCAAATAAAAATCTTGAATCTTGAATTTTCTTTTGGATTTTGTTAAAAGGTTTAATAAACATCTCAGTTCCAAAAAATTTGAATGTTCTGGCAATTTTTGATGTGTAAGGCTTTACAGGGTTAATATGGTTGTTGCTAAGGTGTTTTCAATCTGGTATAAATATGTGTTTCTCACTGTAATAACTGTTTGACAATGCCCAAGGAATATTTTCTATACAGTAGATCGAAACACCGCCACAGCCTTCACTCAATTAATGAACACCTTTGCTCAAGTTTTGTAGAAATGAATAAAGCATCCTTCATCTTCAGCTGAGTACAACAAAAATTATTTTTGATCACAAAAGATGAAATGCTGTCAGGGATCTGACTCAGCAGATTGACAGTGACTGATCACACTTTTATATCATGTTTAAAAAATGTTGCATCTCTTCTGTCAGGAAGGAAGACAGCTCAATGGCAGTCAGCTTCAGGCATTCAGTTCTGGTCAAGCGATATGTTAGTTCAGTCTGATCATCTCCAGGTGGAAGCACTTTTTTATGTAAGGCACTAAATTTAAGGTAATTTGACACCTGTTATTCAAGAATTGTATTTTATACAGTCATTACTTAACCAAATGGTTTTACTAAGATCAAGATCTAATTTGCAAGAGAGATGTGAATAAAGAAAAACTGGAGTAAAGATGTAAAATCAATAAATATCAACATTGACTGCCTCTATTACTCTTAAGAGCAAACAGGGCAACAAACAGTTTTGCCTCATTGCTGCCTCATTTTCGAACCCTCAACAATATCCTGCATTGGAAACCACAATAGATTTTCAGTGTCTTGACTCTGTTTTATTAGATTTAATCAGTACAAACTCATATTTGCATAGGCAAACACTGTTCAAGCCCACAAAATTTGATTTTAAATTCTAGCTCAGACCTCAAGGTTCACATGTCACGTTGAATTACAGAGAACAGCAAAGTAATACAAAAGATATTTAGACTTTTCTATTTCTTGTAGCACTGAAGAAATAAAAAAAATCAATGACTGTGGCCTGAATATGAAACATGTGTGATATAATGTAACAACAAATGCACCACTTTTTGTTGAGACTGTGCTTCAGAAAGAAAGATTTAATGGATGTAAGTTGTATCGGACTGCATTAACTTATGCAGGTGTTCTAGCAACACAACAGGCACGTGATGTTTTCCAAAATCGCAGAAATTAAGGTTTTGATCAACTTTTCTGCTAAATAAAGCACAAATTAAGACAAGCTTTGCCAAAGAAAGGTTTTGATAATCCCATTTGTTTTGCGGGACCGGACAAATGGCTGACTAATAGGAACATGAACATCACAGGACTGGATGAGCCGCATCAATCAGCACCTTATCAGCTGAGTCACTGGGACTTCACCACCAGAACCACACAGGAACTTAGCACCATGAGAATTTCCACAAACCTTAAAGGATAGTAATCCATCTAAGAAATCCTTTTTGCATGTTTTTTTTAATGACATTTGTGATAAATGACCTCGATGATGTAAAAATTAAGCAAAGCTGGATAAACACATATGACCTTAAACAGGTCACATTTCATTATCATCAGGGGATTATCAGTGTGACTCCTTCCGTTTCCTCCGTGTTATCTTTTCACAAAGCTAATGAGTGATTTCGTTTCTGTAATACTGTACTGTACTGTCGCATTTCCCGACCCAGAAAATACATCATTACTACTCATACATTCCATAAATGTGTTGTCTTATTCTCATTTCCAGTAAATTCTGGGAATACTTCAAGGAATAGGATGCCTTACAATCCACAGTAGTACCACAGATAACTACACCACATGGTCATTTTTTTCTGTGGGTGTTTATGGATACAGTGCCATAACTCCCTCTGTCTTTCTCACCTCAAAGTTGACAGACAAGTTCCTTTTAAGGGCAATTTCGTAGACCAGGCTGATCTCTGATTTGCTAGCATCCGTGCCTTCCTCAGTCTCCCCTTTCTCCTCTGGGTTCTAAAAAAGAAATCAGAGGTCAAAATGGTAAAATAAGACATACTGATGAATGGAAATACCAACTATTTCACAACAAAATAAAATGGCACTAAATACTTTTAACTTTCCTATTTCCATTTCACCTCATGTGCATGTTTATAACAGAAAACAACAGAAAGCACAAAATAGACAAATGATGACATGTGTCCCACTGTTGCACTTTTAATAATGCCAGTCTGGTCCTTCCTGATGTTTACAATGCAGTGGAACCAACTACCTTCACCCTACAAGTTCAGGTTAAGGGGAGCTCCAGGTTACAACTCGCTAAAATTCTGTAGTGGGAAAGAAGCAGAACATAGCAATCAGGTTGGGAAGGTACATCTGTATGTCTTAGATACAGCCAAAACTCAATCGTCAATCATCAATAAGCTTTGGCAGCCTGTTAGTTGTAGACTGGTACAGAAACCATTCATTATAAAGATGGCCTGGCTTATATAAGTAGCATCACTGTATGCTGAATGCAAATGAGAAGCCAGAGCTGCAAGAGCCTCACGTGTTTTATATACAAAAGAGTGGCACATTTCAAACCTAAGACTTTTTACAATTACACACCTAGGAGTGGGTGTCCGCCAAGCTGCTGCAGCAAACACCTGTCTGTTTTCTGTCCGTGATCCTTATCTGATAAGAGACAGAGAACTCAATATTCCATGACAGGACTGGTGGTTCTCTGTCTGAACACAAAGGCCTCCTTGAGGTGGGGGGAATCCATTGAATTTAATCATTTTTATATAGTGATTTTCTGTTCAAGAGATATCTTCCTCAAAACAGAAACAGAAATGATTCAGTAAGAGATTGATAAGGTCAGTGGGAAAGCACTAGGCTAACTACATATTTTTTAAACCACCTAGACATAACAACATTGTTATGTTTAAAAGAATTGTTTTTTTCAATTCACAATATCTGATGTACAATAATCTATGAATTAATTCATAGATGAAATACCAGATGACTTTGGTCTGATCATTTAGTCTTTAGTCTTTAGCTGCGTAACTATGGATCAAACAAATCTATGAGAATAATTTTCAGGTATTCCTAAATAGTCTTGCTATTAATCCCACTCACTAATAAGGAAACAAATCCCTAGTTCACACTATCGGGATCATATCAGTCATACAACAAGGGGCTTTTTGGTACCAAATATCAATGAGAATATACAGCGCTGTCTCGATCTTTATCTTCTCATGTCCATTTCTTTGTCTGATTAAGTTTGAATGGCTGTGGTCTTCCCCTCTGGGCTCCTTCCCTTCTCCAACTTCTTACTGTGTGACCTGATACATTGCATGAGTCATGCTGTGAGATCTCTTGGATTTCACAGGGAAACAGTCGTATGATTTGAGGCACAGCACCTTTTGCACCAGGGTTAAAACCTCACATTGGGCAGAGGTCCGTGTACCTGTGCACTGCATTTTCTGTTGTGTTGTTTTGTTATGTACATTCATTATTTGTATGTGTATACTGTATGTGCATGTGAGATGATGTGAGTCGGAGCAAAAGGCCTCAGAATATTCTTCTTTTATGTGTTTCGTGGTTCATTTCCTCTTCTGCTGTTTCAAGCATTATTGATATGTGCGATTAATAGCATGAATGCCCTATCAACACCGCACTAACTAGCTGCTGGGTCTAAGTGTCTCCTGGAATGTATCTGTTTGAAAATGGAATGGAAACCAAGTCGCCCAAAGTTTCTAGTAACCTACTACTTATTAAAAAAAACTTGATGGTATGCTTCAGGGATGCGAATGTCAGGCTGGGCATTCACATTAAAAGCAAGACATTAGCAATGCATAAGTGGGGCAGCTGTGGCCTAGGAGGTAGGGCTGGTCGTTTCCTAACCGGAGGATTAGCGGTTCCATTCCCGGCTTGTCCAGTCAACATGTCGAAGTGTCCTTGAGCAAGACACTGTGAGCTTTGAATGTGCTGTAAAGTGTATAAAAGCACTATACAAGTATAAGACCATTTACCGTACGTGTTACTGAAGTGTTTGATCTGTTCAGTCCACAATGACTATGTTCTCCATGTTCAGCGTCTCTGTCATCAGAACAGCTGTCTGTAAGCCGGCCCTCAGGAGCTTAACGGACAGCGGCCAGACAAACTGTCTTTACAGGCTGACATCAGAAGTGTATTGGACAAAATTAGATTTCATGTAGGCTCATCAGGAAGAAATCAGCAATGTTTTGTTATGTATAAATGTACTGATTTTAGTGATTTGCTACAGAGGGTAGGGAAAAAGTGAAACCACAATGCTCTGAGTGACACCAGGAATCCAAATACATACCAGTAATAAAACTGCAGCACACAGATAACAGGAGATTCATGTGATTTAAACAGCTCTCTGTGGAGATTTCACTTCACTACATGCACAAGAAGAAATAAATACACTTGAGGCGTAAGGAAAACGTGGGGGGTGCCAGGGTGATATGCATCTCATGGCATGTCTCGAGTCAGTGTGGACTGACACATTTGACAGAATGTAAGTATCTGTTCCGTTGGACGGGCGAGTGATGTACCTATGAACAAACATTGCTATGACAACATCGCATTGACTGTTTGCTTGCAACAGACATGTCTGTCTAGAATTTCTACCATAACATTAGGACAGCCGTTCTGTTTAAAAACACCTGTAAAAGACTTGCGCATTAAACAAACTTGGCCACAAAACACGACTGATCACTCACAGCATGGAGCACTCTGAGAAATTAACACCCTGAACAAGCTGTTTGACTGAACAGAATGTTTCACGAAACATCTATGATTTCATAATAGGGGGACAAGATTAAAGGATAGGAAGAAGGGGCTTGCAGTGGACAGAACAACATAATTCCTACAAAATTAAGTGTTTGTTATACAGGATACTGTTTCACAGATCCAAATGTCTCTTCCTTCATACCAAGGAAACATGCAATGATCATGCAGCCTTTATCATAGAAACTGATGATGCAGATTTTCCTTCATAAATACCCATTCAAACTTTTGACTGTGAGGTAGAAACCTGCCTCTCTATAGACAGAAAGTGTCCTTGTTCAGCACCACATGCCAAAGTTTTAAGTATCACCAGCATCTAAACCCACTGGCAAGGATTTACAAGTTAGTCAGTGGTTTCAGTATTTATTTGCCTGAGGCCCTACAAAGTTGGTGGTGTTTTTTGTTTCCTAGTGTCACATATTGTTGCTTTACCTGTGCATAAACACTAATTAAAGCATCACTAGTATGTACCTGTGGACTTCCTTAAAATAAAGCTTTGACAGCCCATGGTGAAAAGGAACACTTCTAGCCTGAGGGTATCTACACATTCACACGGGTAGTAACACACAAGCATAAGGAGACAATATGACAGACATATACCATAGACACAATGTGTCTCAATTTGTAAAGCAAGACTCAGAATCTGCACTGAACAAAGAGCTCATTTATGAAGGTTGATGCCACAAGACAGCAAGTCAGGCGAGTGAGAAGAACCAAAGCGTTTTAAATAACCATCAGAAGTACTAAACAGTGAGGACAGGGAGTAATTTGATTTCCAGAGGGAGATGATAACAACAGTTAACAGCTATGCATTGGGAGGAGCCAGAAAGGAGGACAAAAAAAAAAATCAAATGAGGAGCAGAAAATACACTTCCACCAGGTGCTAATGAAAAATATGAAGATTGAGGGACCTAAACTATGCATTAGACTAATTAGAAATGGGGTTGGATTTGGATCCAATCAGGTGAGAGCTGATTACAAATTCACCTTTATAACTATATAAAAATAGCAAAACACTCTTTAGAGCCACTCCAGAGAGGGCATTGACAAATCCCAATTGCACATCCTATTGTTTAACTAAGGGAGCAGTTTTCAAGTAGAAGGCAGTTGAGAAGATGCAAAATCATCTGGGGTGAAAGCAGTCAACGGTGGCAATTATGGTGATGGCTTGACGGTGCAGTTATGGTTAGGAGCCAGAAAAGCAAGAAATTAGCAATATTTTACTTTCATAAGCAAGTCTAAAAGGATCAGTCTGAGAGAGCTCCAATTTTTATAATCAAGATAGCAGTGGGTATTCCCAGAAAAGGAGCCAACAAGTGAAATGCTAAACATCTACTGACATGCAACGCTACGGTAAACATTTCTGTGGCTGTTTGTGTGTTTACCTGTGGTGGCCGATCAGGGATGGGTTCGTTGCGCAGGGCCTCCAGGGCCTTCATGGCAGCATCGTGTCTGGCTGCTTGGCGGGTGCGTCCATCACCAATAAATTCATGACTCCCCACAGACAGCTGCACATAGAAGATCTTAGGAACAGGATAATGGTACCTAAAGGTAGAATGAACAGAACAAAAACAGAAGTAAACATTTATTATAAAAACTCTTTGTCGTAACATGTGTTACATCAGGTTATTTAGGTGATTCAACACCCACCTGAATTGTGGTTTAAAAAAATCTGGATTCAGTCATCTGACATAAGTGTGCGCTCATGGCCAATGACTAAACTATATATATATTTTCTGTCAAAACCATTATCAGCTGGTTTCACCACTGGTTACATTGAAATCTTGGGGTGGTATTTGATGGTGCTCTTAAGCTGGACGAACAGATAAAGTCTGTGGTTAAAGCCAGTTTTTTTCAATTGAGACTTTTGGCTAAGGTTAAACACTTTCTTTCTTTTAGTGATTTTGAAAAGGCAATTCATGCCTTTATTAGCTCTAGACTAGATTATTGTAATGCACTGTATACTGGCATTTCTCAAGCCTTAATGTCCCGATTACAGTTGGTCCAAAATGCAGCAGCTCGTCTTTTAACTAATACGCGGCGCCATGAGCATATCACTCCAGTCCTTGCCTCTCTACATTGGCTTCCTGTTCGTTTTCGGATTGATTTTAAACTGTTGATGTTTGTCTATAAGGCTGTACATGGTCTGGCACCTTCATATATTTCTGAGCTTGTGCGCTTTTATTCTCCAGAAAGGACACTTAGGTCTTCGAACC
>NW_018127924.1:1502142-1509813 GCF_001952655.1 Monopterus albus
GGGCTCCTATACTGTGGAATGGTCTGCCATGGGAGATTAGATCAGCTCCGAACCTGTCTGTTTTTAAATCACTTCTTAAAACGCATTTGTATTCACGGGCCTTCGACAATTTTATTGATTGATGTATTTGTTTTGACTATGTATTTTTCTTGTTATTTTACTGTCTAGATGTGTTTTATCTGGTCTTAGGTATCTTTATTATTATTATTATTTGTTTATGTTTTACTGGAAAGCACCTTGTAATGCAGGTTTAGAAAGGTGCTATATAAATAAACTTTGCTTGCTTGCTTGATTGTGGTTACACCACACAAATGTCCAAAAATAACACTGCAGTTCTTCACTCCAGCAGAGCGAGAGCTTCTACTGGAGTGCAATGAGGATTTTAAAGATTTAATTTGCAAAAATGCAAAAGGACAGATGCAACAAGTGGCTGACAACTTAAATGCGTAAACATCCCATTTCAATCCTTTATGTCGCCACGACTTCATGTTCACTCATTTGATGTGATGGTATATTTTGTATAAGCTCTGCTAAATCAGTAGCTAAGTAGTAATCCTGTGCACAGCTGTATGCTCATACTTAAAACAGGGTGCCAAGCAGGACAATAAATCCAAAAAGTAATAGAAATTCCAGCACACACAAGAGATGTCTAGATGGTCTAGACATCTCTTGTGTGTGCTGGAATTTCTATTACTTTGTAAAATCTCTGCATTATAGTCAGAGCAAGTATAAATACAAGAACAACCAGGGAACGGGTGAAAGTAAAGAATAAGAATATTCAGTAAACTTGTATTACTGTAATGTATTACTTTAAGCCCTCCTACATTATTATTACAGTTCTTAATGGCATTGCGCGACATAACAGCACTCCTCGGTCTTTTCCTACAAATAGCAATTGTTTAACACATTTCAGCAAATGATTAAGTGCAGTTTTCTACAGTCTTAAAAATTGTATGTATTCATTTGATCAAAACAGATAAATTACTTCTCAATACAACAATCTTACATTTCAAAACATTTAAGAATTATTTCACTGTTCACATCATCACATGCACATTAGTTCATGCAGATGTCAAAACATGTCACACCTTCAACTGTTATGAGTTCCACATGGACGGATACACAGTTTTTTCCTTTTCAAAATAAATTTACAAATGTGTAAAAAGCGGAGGGGTGTGAATACTGTATATAATGTAAATTCACCTAAACTGATCAATTGGGTGTCAGGTATATTTTGAAATTCACTTAAGATGGGTGTCTGTGATTTAGTGTTGCTCTCTCTCTCTCTCTCTTTTTGGATATTTAGTTTCCAAAGTACATATTTTTGTTGAGACATTACTGTTCATTTGCTGTAATATACAGTACAGTGCTGTGCCAATGTTCTGCCCTCCACCCCCTTTTCTTAACTATATTCCCCAATTTTACTGTGTTGAACTTGCATATTACAAAAAAATAAAACAGTTTCCACATGCTGCTTTAAATACAAGCACATTATACTCCTTACTAAACAGCTAAATATTTCATATCCTTTACTTAGTGCTAATGGAACATTTAATTTTAACAGGGTTGACTTATTCATCGACATAAGGTCTTATCTTTGAACCAAGAGCTAAAGGTTTTGGGTGATCTAGGTCATTTTACAGATGAACAATCGTGTCGTGCTGTATATATAAAATGTTCTGACAAATGCTTTAAGATTTGAGAGTGGCTGTAATATTTCAAGAAATAAGGCAACTTTATTGAAAAACCTGTAATAGCAGGCTTCAGAACAATTAATTCCCTTTATTCTGTAAAGCAAATAGGAAGAAGAGAGACAATAAAAACTGAGGAACTGTTTCAGAGCGAGGTACACTAAGGATTTTTTAAGTGCTCTGTCCTAAATTTTCCACATTACCAACCATATATAAAAAAAACAACTACAGCTTGCGAGAAATCTGCAATCATACCGAGTGTGTGACCATAAGAGCACAGCTCCTTTGTCTGTCCACTAATATGAAGCACTAAACACTAAATAAATGACTATGACTCCTTCCCAAAACAAAGTGTACTGTTCAATTAAGTACGGGTTAGGGTCGACCAAAGAGTCCCGTTGATCTTGCAATACTCTGTGTATGTGAGACCTTTAAAGGACAAACAGATCCGGGGTTGCGTCAAACTGTCAACATTATCAGGCTAACCTGTTAATCCAAGTATGATGAACAGGCCCAAGGAGTAAAAGGAGATTAGATAGTTTGTTTACAACCTTAAATAAACGTTTCAATCAGACTTAAAAACAGATGAAAACAAGGAAGGGAGAGGATCCAGTGTTATAAGCCAAGATCCCAATTCACACTGTTCCCAAATAAAAGTCTACCACTTCATCAGGGTCAATTACTACACAATAGCCTGTTGGCCAACCACTTGAGTAATGTCTTGCTATTGAATCCAAGCTTAGGGAAACCTAACAAAGTAGAAAGCCATATATATCCTCTCCTCTTTCTTCTAGCTGTGGACATAGATTTTCCTCTCTTTCTTTGGGTCTTGACAGAGCGGGACTGACCTGTCACCAAGGAGATTTAGAGGTCTGCAAGTTCATGTGTGTGATACCCCCTCCTGGGTCAGGGTGAGAATGTCTGCCGGATCATGAACAAGGAAAGAGAAATAGTGGGAAAACTAACAAGAGAAAAGAGGAATCCAAAGTTTTTAATATCCGTCTCCCTGTCCTTTTATTTCTCTGCCAGTATAAACTTAGGTCCACAAGGAGATACAGACGCCATGTGTGGTAGACACAAATAGATAGCAGCTGAGATGTGTCTTGACTAGAGTCTGGTGCCAAAAATCATTTTATTTTTGATCAAGGCATTTAGCTTCAATGATAAAATGAAAAATCAATTTATATAGGTTCGGAATGATATAATTATCACTCTAAAGAAAGATAAAACAAGCTGATAAAAATGGATAATTGATCAAAATAGTTAGAGCCAAGTTGAGCCCCCGTTACCCAAGTCAGAGTCATCAAGGTCAACATTAAACAGAACTGAGACAGCACCATTTTATATTCCAAACTTTCTAATAATACTGTATTGCATCAGCAATGTTGCTTGGAAATTTGACACGTAAAAATCATTTATAGCAAGGTGACGTGTACACTTCAGTGGTAGTGTGCCAAATACATCAAGGGGGCAGGTGAACAGGTTTTAACATCAATATCTTAGGCCAAATTTTTACGGCCTACTACACAAAATACAATGAGTTAGACATTTTATCCAAGTTCTCAGTCATCAGTGCTCAAGTCGGTGTCGAGTCACGAGTCCTGAAAATCCAGACCCGAGTTCCGGACTCTAACACTTCAAAACTGAATGTGATACTATCATAACTGACAGAAACTGTAGTAAATACTATGGATGTAAGAGTCAAGCTATAATAAACTGATGATGTTCATATGAAATGCGCACATTTTCCCCACTGAAATATCAGAAATACTGCCTCTTTACTAACCAGAACTCTTATAATCCTTGCACCATATCTGTCATTCCTCTTAACATCTCATCCTTTTCCTCAATCTCCCACTCAGCAGGCCAAACAGTGAGTCAGCATTTTACTCCCAGAATTCCAGCAGGTCTTTCTCTAGCCCACAACTTTTCTGCTCTTAACTCCTCCTGGCCATGGGAGCCTTCCCTGGGTGGGGGACCGCCTGGCCCTCGCACGTCAAGTTTGGCCCCAGGGTCTCAGAGGACATGCCAAGTGCAACATGGTCTCCAGCCAACAGCACTGAGCTGAGATTGGAACAGCTGGGGCTGGAGAGCTCAGTACAGGTGCAGAGGGGAAGAGAGAGAAGAACAGGAAAGAGAGGAGAGATGAGGGAGACTAAACAGGAGAGAAAGAGGGACAGAAAGAAAGAGAGAAGAGCGAGAGAAGAGGAGGGAGGGAGGCCTGTGGGAGACCCTACTCCACAACGTGGGAAAGTAGTGGCTTACACACAAGCAAGTCAGCCAAGAACACAGGTGAGCAAGCACACACACACACACACACACACACACAGTCAAAATCATGCAGACAAAAAAAAAGTCCCAAAACTCACATCAGCACACTGTAGCCAGTGCAAAAATCTTTGTTATTATTAGGTTTGCTATTATTTTTACTATGGAGAGGGAACTGGACCAGAACACCTGTAGGGAGGGTGTGGATAATGCTGAAAGGAAAAGAAAACAGTAAGAAAACACCACTGAGTCTGTGTGATGACGCGTGTGTGTGTGTATTTGGTATGGCATCAGTGCCTGAGCAAGGGAGAGAAAAATTGAATAACCGACTGATACCACACCTCAATCAAATGATATCTCATCAGCATTTAGCAATGAGTAATGAATTTGCCTTTGCTGTGGCCCATTAGTCAAGGTTACTATTTTATTATAATCATTCAAAGACCCATGCATGGATATACACAGACACGTTCATTTACTGTATGCAACTATGTGGTATAGTATTTATTTTTTAAATTATGCATAACAATGATGCCCTTGTTAGAAGTTCATGGTTTTTATTATTCTGCTCAACCCTTTTACACATGTAGGCCTAAAATATATAGATGTATAATGTTTTAGAAGTTTTGCATTTGGCAAGGAAATAATAAATAAGGAAATGTGAATGTTGTGAAAGTTGTATAATTTTATGCCGAGTAATTCACTTGTTGAATGGAGAAAACAAATTACACTTCCAAGATTCTGAACATCACTTTATGTAACATTGGTATTTATCTGATGTAAATGTAAATCGATTATCATGAAGTGAATCAAAATCAAATTGAATTGAGATCAATATCCAGCCCTACAACATTTAATAGTAAACTTGTACAGGGGACAGGGCTGTGTTATGACAGAAAAAAGAAAAAACTCTTGGACAGAGTCACCCCTCCACCAGCTGCACTTTCTTCCAATCTCCTGCCAGACCTTTACTTGTTTTCTCTCCCTCCCAACTTCCATACTTCATTCCGAGTCCACCACTGATTGCTTATCTTCCCTTCTGCCTCACGCAATTACTAATGTAGAAAATGCATATTGGTATGAGAAAGCAGCCTGTGGTCAGGTGCTCAAAATCTCAACTGTCAGCATGTTGGGGGTGCATTCAAAGTTCCTTGGACCCGGACTGAGGTTAGAATCCATATCCCACATGGGAGAAGCAGATCCATTGTGATGGTGGATTTCAGGTGAATCACATTACCTCTTTGGCCTAAGTGATAGTTAAACAAGATTTTGTATTTGTGGAAAAAAAAAAAATCAACTGGCATTAAAAATAAAATACCCTATATTTTGCTGATATATCGAAAAAAAAAAACTGTGTAAAAATTACACAACTAATGTGTAGCACATTGGTTTGCAACATTCTGAGTTAAGTCATTCTTGTGTTACAAGAATGAAGATGTTTGACTCTTCTCATGGAGCCTTGTTAAAACCTTTTTGAATGTTTAAAGGACATAAGGCGTGACCACAGCTTGGCTCAGCATCCAAGGGTTTCAACCTGTCACCAATAGCTCTCATTCAAAATCTCATATTCTGTAGCTTTTCATTAAGGTCCATCATGAGAACAATCCTGCCAGCATAATGCACTTCTGTGTCTCTCTGTTGCTGCAGACAGCTGGTATCTCATATGGACTACCTTTACAGACAACAGTCATTTATCAAGAATGGCCAACGGACAGTGCATTAAACAGAAGTTTCATAACTTACTTTAATTAAATTATCCAATCTGAGGGTTCATTGTTTTTCCTTTGTTGTGGTTTTCATTTTGAACAAGACACTAAAGCTCCTTTTGTGTAAGCCTTATAATAGGTGTGCTATCCAGGTGCCCTCCATATTGTTTCGAAAAATGATAGATTTACAATACTGGCAATGACAGTTAGCACGATACGTAGAAAAAAAAAATACAAAAAGGCTTACCAGACAAAAACAATCTTCTAACTTATTAGGCACAGAAAAATATCATGCAGGAATAGAGGACTTGCCGATGTGTGCAAAATAATTACATAATTTATGCATTTATGTCGAAAATCACTTTCGGCTTTTCCCGTTTTTAGGGGTCACCACGGCGAATCATCACACTGACGACTCGCATGTTGACATTTGGCACGTGTTTTACGCCAGATGCCCTTCCTGACGCAACCCTGATTCGAACCCAGGCCGCAGCGGCAAGCGCGCTGCGCCTTAACCACTAGCCTACCAGGGACGGCATTTATGTGATATAGCAAAAAAAAAAAAAATGGGGTCCATTACATAATTTATGCATTTATGTCGAAAATCACTTTCGGCTTTTCCCGTTTTTAGGGGTCACCACGGCGAATCATCACACTGACGACTCGCATGTTGACATTTGGCACGTGTTTTACGCCAGATGCCCTTCCTGACGCAACCCTGATTCGAACCCAGGCCGCAGCGGCAAGCGCGCTGCGCCTTAACCACTAGCCTACCAGGGACGGCATTTATGTGATATAGCAAAAAAAAAAAAAAATGGAGTCCATCTGAAATCAGAACCTGCTGTCCTCATTAATAATCTTACCTTGTGACCTGCTGTGTTCTTATTGAGGTGAAAATTAAAGACTCAAAAACATGTAGCCTTTTTATATTAACATCCCTAGGTCAATGTGCTTTACTGATTGATGGATAGTTCTCAATACTCTCCTGTAGTCCTTAATAAACTTTAATGAGCATTCTAAATTGAATGCATATCATAAATTAATACACATATGAGGAAAGAAAAAGTTATAACATAGAACCAATGCAGTGATACCTTGTCACCTGAGCAATTTCCTGTTATTAATCTGGCCTATATACTTACTGAAGTAACATCAACTTAATGTTAAAACAACCAGCCTAAACATGATCAACAACTGACACAGCTCAGCTACCTGGATGGTAAGACAAACTAGTTCAGGTACTACAGCAAAAGAAGGGTCCAGTTTTCTGGGAAAAGATATAGGTGGTGTGTATTTGTACAAACATAAACTTAATTGTCTGACTTGCCCGGCCAACGGCACTAGGTGGCCTTATGAAAGGTACTTCTACTGATGTAACCTGCTTGATATGCAAGGTTCACTTTTTAATTCAATACATCAGGGCAAAGGAGGAGAAGAGAACACATGCAGGGACACACAAGGATACACAAACCATTCAGGGGAGATGAGATGAAAGGAGAGACTAGACTTCTATGTCACTAATCATTCCAAGCATTTGTTTATGTTGGATCTATATTCCACTCCTCCACCCCCAACAGTATGTCCTTAATAAAACACTCCTTTATGAGTTTACACCCATTTGTACAATTTGGACAGATTATCTTTTGTTCTGGCATGTCCCATCTGAGTGACTGCATCTGATTTGCTGATATATGCAGGCACATAGTGGTTTAAAAAAATGCAGTGCAAGAAAAACCTATTCCTTTGCTGCCTCTCTGCCTTGTGGGCTTTGGCAGGCCCTTTTTATTTTTGGACAGCAGCAATGATGGGATGGATAAGAGCAACCATATCTGTGGAATGTGTCAGGTCCGCTCGGCGCGACCTGCATCTCTTTCTTTTTTTCCTCTCCTGCTCTCCCTTTTTGCGGGATCAATGCCTCAGCTGTGTCGCATTGGGTAATTAGTGACTCGTGGGTCGGTGCGCACACCTGAGGCGTATTCCGGTGATTTGTTGGCTTCCTTATTTAT